>NC_057805.1:259920933-260097932 GCF_018294505.1 Triticum aestivum
GGCGCTAGGGTTAGGTTTCGGGCGGCGGCGGTTGGGTGGGCTGGGGCGGCGGCTCGGGCCGGCTTATAAAGGCCTGGCCGGAGGAGTCCGGCTCGGGCACGGCCTGTTAGGTCGGTTCGTTGTTTTTTTAACAGATTCCGCCGGAAAAATCCTAAATAAATATAAAAAAATTCTAAAAATGCCAAAAACAATTTTCACCGTTTAAATAAAATATTTAGAACGAAGTGTACATTTTCTTGGCCGAAAAATGCATATTTTTTTGTAATTCAAATAAAATATCAATAAAATCCAAATAAAATTGTTTATTTGATTTTACCATTTTTCCTCCAATATTTCATTTATTTTGGAGAAGTCATATTATCTCCTCTAATATATTTTAATTTGAAATACTTTTGGAGAGGAAAATAATTAAAACCAAAATGACCCCCTTTTCAAAATTTGAGAAAATTCAAATATGAAAATAGTGAAATCCCCAACTCTCTCCGTGGGTCCTTGAGTTGCTTAGGATTTTCTAGGATCGCAAAACAAAATGCAATAAAATATGATATGCATTGATGACCTATGTATAACATTCCAAATTGAAAATTTGGGATGTTACAGAGGCGTAGGATGAAGATGGTCTCTCTCAAGCAACCCTGGAACCAAATAACAAAGAGTCTCTTGTGTCCCAACACACCCAATACAATGGTAAATTGTATAGGTGCACTAGTTCGGTGAAGAGATGGTGATACAAGTGCAATATGGATGGTAGATATAGGTTTTTGTAATCTGAAAATATAAAAAAAGCAAGGTAACTAATGCTAAAAGTGAGCACAAACGGTATTGCAATGCGTTGAAACAAGGCCTAGGGTTTATACTCTCACTAGTGCAAGTTCTCTCAACAATAATAACATAATTGGATCATATAACTATCCCTCAACATGCAACAAAGAGTCACTCCAAAGTCACTAATAGCAGAGAACAAACAAAGAGATTATTGTAGGGTACGAAACCACCTCAAATTATTCTTTCTGATCGATCTATTCAAGAGTCCGTCGTAAAATAACACGAAGCTATTCTTCCCGTTCGATCTATCCTAGAGTTCGTACTAGAATAACACCTTAAGATACAAATCAACCAAAACCCTAATGTCACCTAGATACTCCAATGTCACCTCAAGTATCCGTGGGTATGATTATAAGATATGCATCACACAATCTCAGATTCATGTATTCAACCAACACAAAGTACTTCAAAGAGTGCCCCAAAGTTTCTACCGGAGAGTCAAGACGAAAACGTGTGCCAACCACTATGCATAAGTTCACAAGGTCACTGAACCCGCAAGTTGATCACCAAAACATACATCAAGTAGATCACGTGAATATCCCATTGTCACCACTGATAAGCACATGCAAGACATACATCAAGTGTTCTCAAATCCTGAAAGACTCAATCCGATAAGATAACTTCAAAGGTAAAACTCAATTCATTACAAGAGAGTAGAGGGGGGAGAAGCATCATAAGATCCAACTATAATAGCAAAGCTCGCGATACATCAAGATCGTGCCAAATCAAGAACACGAGAGAGATAGAGAGAGAGAGAGATCAACCACATAGCTACTGGTACATACCCTCGGCCCCGATGGTGAACTACTCCCTCCTTGTCATGGAGAGCGCCGGGATGATGAAGATGGCCACCGGTGAGGCATCCCCCCTCCGGCAGGGTGCCGGAACAGGGTCCCGATTGGTTTTTGGTGGCTACAGAGGCTTGCGGCGGAACTCCCGATCTAGGTTATTTTCTGGAGGTTTCTGTATTTATAGGAATTTTTGGCGTAGGTCTCATGTCAGGGGGGTCTCCAAGTCGGCCAGGAGATGGGGGACGCGCCCAGGGGGTAGGGCGCGCCCCCACCCTTGTGGACGGCCCGGGACTTTTCTGGCCCAACTCTTTTACTCCGGGGGCTTCTTTTGGTCCATAAAAAATCATCAAAAATTGGCACGTCAATTGGACTCCGTTTGGTATTCCTTTTCTGTAAAACTCAAAAACAAGGAAAAAACAGAAACTGGCACTGGGCCCTAGGTTAATAGGTTAGTCCCAAAAATCATATAAAATAGCATATAAATGCATGTAAAACATCCTAGATGGATAACATAATAGCATGGAAGAATCAAAAATTATAGATACGTTGGAGACGTATCAAGGAGCTAAAGGCAGAACAAATATTCCCTCAAGTTATATCGACCACTGATACAACTCTACGCACACTTAACGTTTGCTTTACCTAGAACAAAAATAAAACTAGAAGTACTTTGTAGGTGTGGATAGGTTTGCAAGATAATAAAGAACGTGAAAAGAAAAGTTAGGTGATGTTTAAATAAAGAAACAATTAAGTTTAGTAAAACAAGTGTGGATTAGTGGTGGTAAGATTTGCGAAACTGTCCCTTAGCAATTGACTATGTTACTAGACCGATAGCAAGTTTTTATGTGGGAGAGGCCACTGCTAGCATGTCGTCCCTTACTTGGGATTCTATGCACTTATGATTGGAACTATTATAAAGCATCCGCAACTACTAACGTTCATTAAGGTAAAACCCAACCATAGAATTAAGATATATAATGGTCCCCCTTCAATCCCGTACGTATCAATTTCTATGTTTAGGAAGAAGCTTCTGTCACCCTTGCCCTCCAATGCATAGTCCTATCAACATACAACTAACCCTATGGTGTTATCCACATGTGCGCTCATATGATGGGCACCAAAGGACAACAACATAACCACAAGCAAATTAAACCAACCATAGCAATTCACCAATTACTGGTAGGACAATAAAAATCTACTTCGACATTATAGGATGGCAACATATCATTGGATAAAAATATGAAGCATAAAGCACCATGTTCAAGTAGAGGGTATAGTGGGTTGAGGGAGAGTGAACCGCTGAATATAGATGGGGGAAGGTGATGATGATGTTGGTGAAGATGACGGAGTTGTTAGAGTAGATCGCTGTCACACGATGATTGCCCCAGTGGCATTCCGGCGCCATCGGGAGGAAGGGGGAGAGAACCCCCTCCTTCTTCTTCTTCCTTGGACACTCCCCTAGATGGGAGGAGAGTTCCCCCCTGGTCCATGGTTTCCCTGGCAATGGAGGGGCGAGAGCCCCTCCGAGATTGGATCTGTCTCTCTATTTCTGTTACCCATTCTCATGCACTGGAGCATGTGCCTGAAGTTCAAATTTAAATTATGCATATTAAATGCCTAGAAACTCAATTAATGAATTAAAAAGGCCGAACAAACCCTGAATAATTCCAAATTTAAACACGACACTCGTATAGTTTCATGTTCACTGCAGATAAATGTTCTAGCAATTCAGACACTGTCCTTTCCCATCGTAACCCCATTTTGTCTTTCAAATCAGAATGAAAAAATCTACTCTACCACAAATAGTTTACTAGCAAGAATTGTGTGCGATGGAGCATAAATTATCTTAGAGCACCCTCATGTATAGATTATGCCGGAAGCTTTGCCCGCTACAGTCCATAGCTCGTGCATCAAGCACACCTGCCGTCAGTTTTACGCTGTGATAACCCACAAGTATAGGTGATTGTTTGTACCCTTTTTTGATAAATAAGAGTGCCGAACTAAATGAGGAGCTAAAGGCAGAACAAATATTCCCTCAAGTTCTATCGTTCACCGATGCAACTCTACGCACACTTAACGTTTGCTTTACCTAGAACAAGAATAAAACTAGAAGTACTTTGTAGGTGTGGACAGGTTTGCAAGATAATAAAGAACGTGAAAATAAAAGTTAGGTGTTGTTTAAATAAAGAAACAATTAAGTTTAGTAAAATGAGTGTGGATTAGTGGTGGTAGGATTTGTGGAATTGTCCCTTAGCAATTGACTTGACTATGTTACTAGACCGATATCAAGTTTTTATGTTGGAGAGGCCACTGCTAGCATGTCGTCCCTTACTTGGAATTCTATGCACTTATGATTGGAACTATTAGCAAGCATACGCAACTACTAACGTTCATTAAGGTAAAACCCAGCCATAGCATTAAGATATATAATGGGTGAAAGTGCTAGTTACCGACTAGAGGGGGGTGAATAGGCGATTTTTATGAAAGTCTTCAAAACATGGGGAGTTTCGAAGACAAATGATAGAAATGAACCTATTAACATGCAGCGGAAGGTAGACTACAGTAGGCAGGCCATAGTCAAGTATTCAATGAAGCGAAAGCACGAAGACTAATAGCAGCTAGGTAGAAAAGATCAGGATGGAAGATAGTGTGAAGCCAAACAACAATACAAGTCACACAGTGAAGTCAAACAGGTAACACAAGTAGGCAATGACTTCACGAAGACAAACTGTAAATAAAGAGAGGGAGAAGATAGAACCAGTCGCTTGATGAGGACAAGGATTTGTTGGACCAGTTCCAGTTGCTGTGACAATTGTACGTCTGGTTAGGGAGGCTGAGACTTAACTCAGAAGACCGTGTCTTCACCTTATTCCCCTTGAGCTAAGGACACCCAGTCCTCGCCCAATCACTCTGGTAAGTCTTCAAGGTAGACTTCCAAACCTTCACAAACTTCGTTCACCGGCCATCCACAACGACTCTTGGATGCTCAGAACGTGATGCCTAACCGGCTGGAGGATTCACAGTCCTCAAGTGTAACAAGTCTTCAGGTCACGCGGACAGAAAGACTTCAGTGATGCCTAACACTCTTTGGCTTTGGGTGTTTGGGCTTTGTCCTCGCAAGGCTTTCTCTCTCTCAAAAGCTTCGGAGGTGGGTTGCTCTCAAACGACAAAAGTCGTGCACTAACTCTGAGCAGCCACCAATTTATGGTGTAGGGGGTGGGCTATTTATAGCCACTAGGCAACCCGACCAGATTTGTCCGAAATGACCCTGGGTCACTAAGGAACTGACACGTGTTCCAATGGTCAGATTTCAAACACACACGGCAGCTTGACTTGGGCTACAAGTAAAGCTGACTCATCTAGCTCTGGATAAGATTTGCTCTCATTGTCTTCGTTCGAAGACATAGGATTTGGTTGAGCATCACTTCAATCACCCTGACTTTGTTCACTTGGACCCCACTTAACAGTACGGTGGTTCCTATGACTCAACAAAGACGAAAATGAAACTACGAAACAACTATGTCTTCACGCTCCAAAGTCTTCATGCGATGTCTTCTCATGTCATAGTCTTCAATGTGAATATCTTCACATACCACCATTGTCTTCAATGTCTTCACACATTTTTAGGGGTCATCTCCGGTAGGTAAACCGAATCAATGAGGGACTACTACCTGTGTTATCCTGCAATTCTCACAAACACATTAGTCCCTCAACCAGGTTTGTCGTCAATACTCCAAAACCAACTAGGGGTGGCACTAGATGCACTTACAATCTCCCCCTTTTTGGTGATTGATGACAAACTGGTTGAAGTTTTCAACGGGGATAAAATTATGTGAAATTGTAAGGGATTAAGATATTGTCTTCATAAGTAGCAAAAGGCTCCCCTTGAAGATGTGCATACAAGTCTTTTTCTTTTGGAATGCAAATGCACATGGCAGGTTGTACTTGTGGAGATCCTCTTCAACTTATGAAGGCAATTCATCATGCATGAAAAGACATAACGAAGATAATGTCATGCATAATGAAAAATGGATGTCTGCAATATGATGTCATGCGGGATTTATCATCGCATATGCGGAATTTATCATCGCATCACAGAATAGCAGAAAAAGTAGCAGACGACCATCAAGTTTAAGTGTTACAACTCAAAGAACCAAAAGTATCAAGAGCGAGATTTGTAAGCACTTGGCAAAATATAAAGCAACCACCCATATGGACCCGCTTGAAGACTATCAACTCATATGCTTCTCCCCCTTTTGTCAGTAAGGACCAAAAAGGTTTGAAGACATAGAGCCTCTACTCGTTCCCATGAGGAGTAGGTGAAGTAGCAGGGTCGTCGTTGAGGTTTGGTGGTGCAGAAGAACTTGGTGCAGTGTCGATACGCGCCGAAGTTGGAGGTGGTGAGGTAGCATCATCTTGGTCATCAATGACTCTGGCATTAACAGGTGCAGCTGAGGAGGAATAGTCAGAGTCTTCAAGTGAGGGAGTCCGGCGCAAGACAGCATTCCTGGGAGGAGTGGAATCAAACTTGAATCTTTCAGTGAAGCCATCGTCTTGAAGATCAGCTTCAGCACTGAGCAATGTCAGACTCTTCCATGACCTCCTATAGGTCTCATGTGTGACAAAAGCATTCTTGGTGGCAAGATTTCGAATGCGGTTGACATCCACCAAGAGGCTCTGCATCTGTCGCTTCAGCCAGTAGTGATGCTTATCCTGTTTTTGATGCAGGGCGACGAGAAGCTCTCTGTCATTGAGAACACGAGATCGCTTCCGAGGCCTTTGAGCAATAGTGCTTTCAGTGGCTTCAGTATGGGCACGGTGAGGTGCACGTGTATTGCCAGCCAAAGGATAAACACGAGTGACGGTCTGAACTCCTTCAATGGGCTATGTGAAGCTTTGGTGATCAGCATTGTGAAGATAAACATGCTCTTTGGCAGGCTCTGGGTAGATGGCTTCAATAGACATACCAACCTCTGGCAAGAATATCAGATGGTTGTGTGCAGAGGGCTGATAGTTGACAGCTGAATGAAGCTTGATAAGGCGCATAACCCATGGAGCGTAGAACTTCAGACCAAAGAGGTCAGAGCCAGATGCAGCCAATTACCTGATGAAGAAGTCTTGAGCATTGAAGCTGATGCCATTGAAGATATAAAAGACCAGTGTCTTGATTGCTCCTTCAAGCTTCGGTGCAGAAGAATGTCCTTTGACAGGCCATAGAATTCGCCTGATTATATGATAAATAGTGCGGGGTAGATACTCTTGGTCTTCAACAAAGAATTCTCTTGGGTATTCAGCGTCGCGTGGAAATGGCTTCATCATGCTCAGCATTTGGCTCATGTTGGGCTCTGGCATCTGAAAGATGCTCTCCAAAGCATTGCGGTGAAGCTGGCAACCAGGCTCGAAGAGTTCACCTGGAGTGGGAAGGCTAGTTAGCTCAATGATATCAAGAGCTTTGGCTTCGTGATGGACATTGCCTGTCATCCACTCAAGGATCCATGTCTTCGGATCCCTATTGAAGCCGCGAATGTGGAGGGTAGCATAGAATTGCAGCAGAAGCTCTTCATTCCAATGCTCTTTATCAGTCACAAAGTTCAGAAGACCAGCATCACGGAAGCAGTCAAGGGCTTCTTCTAAGCAGGGCGGTCCAGCAATAGCTTCACAGTCTAGACGCATATGCGGAAAGATGCGCCCTTGATCATAGAGAACACAGGAATAGTAACTGCGCTGTTGATAGCTCCAGAACCGATCAGATGAAATTCTTGGCTTGGAGTAGGGGTTCTTGGCACTATCAAAGAAGGTATTGTGTGCAATGAAGCCATTTGCATTGAAAGATCCTGGTGAAGTTGTAGTACCTGGAAACCTTGGCAACCTTGGCTTAGGCTTCTGGACCTGGGGCCTGTGCTCTACATGATAGTCAAATTGCGGACCAACAGTAGGTGGAGGAACCAGAATGGGCCATCTAACAGTGACCAGCTGACCTCGATCGAATTCTTTCTCAATGGTGTGTGGCCTTGGAGGCGGTACAGGAGCAGTGGCATTGGCATTAACGTCAGGCTGCAGATTTGCTTCAGGTGCAGCATTGGCTTCAGGTGCAACAACTTCTGGCACCACATTAACTTCTGGCGGCACATCAGCTTCAGCCATGACAACGTCACCGGCTTCAGTAGTGTTGTTTGTGGCCGCCTCAGTATTGTTAACCTCCACTTGAGTAGCTGGAGGGTCGGACACGTTCTCCTCGAGAACAACTTCAGGGTTGGACGGGGGTGTAGCAACACGTTCTTCTTCTTGTCTTGGTTCTTCTTATTCATTGGCTGATGTAGCCGGAATGTCTTCAGCAGCTTTGGCTTGAGACTCAGAGATGTTCACAGTTGGAGAGGCTTCAGGAAATACTTGGCGAGATACAAATTGGTGCTCTTCTCCTTCTGGAACACTCGAAAGAGTGACTTGTGGCCTTGGTCCTTTGCGAAGCCTGCGAAATGCTGGCGACGCTTGTGGAGATGGAGTTGTCTGGGCCACAAAGTCTTCATCTTCAAGTACTGGAGTGGTGACTTGAGTTGGGGGAGTAGTTGGTGTTTCTTCTTCACGGGGGGAGTCTTGAGGGTGATCAGCCCATTAATTATCCTGAGGAATTGGCGTCAAAGGACGACCAATGCTTCTGAGTTTCCTGTTCGTGAGAACAGACGATGATACCACGTTGTGCTCGATCTGAGGAAGGACTTCATCATCTTCTACATTGTCTTGGTGACCAATGTCTTCAGCTGAGGTGGGGTCAACAGCTAGAATCTCTTCAGTTTCAGGAGCCTCTGTGGTAGCAGGCTCATGAACTATCAACCGACGCTCTTGGTGTGCAGATGCAGGACGAGCAACTGAGATTGGCTCGACGACGAGGGGCTCTGTGGGAGCAGCCCGATCTTTCTTCTTGGTTTTCTCTTCTTAGTTGGTGGAGCTTCATCAGTGGTGTTCTTGTATTTGCGCTTTCTGGCTTCGGCTGTCCTTGTTTTCTTGAGATCTGAAGCCACTGTGGGGACCTTTGGCTTCAAGCCTGTCATACTAGCGGGGAAGACAATGCGAGGTTCCTCCCGCCTGGATGCTTCAGCTTGGTCCACAGCAGGCTTCTTCTTCTTCTTCTTGGCAGCCATCTTGGGGTCGATGCCAGGACGCCCAAGTGCCTTGCACTTCTCAACTTCATTGTAAGCTTAAACACATTTGGCAGCAAGGAGTTTCATGCGCTTGCGTGAACCTTTAGCTTCATCACGTTTCTTGTGAAACGCCTCCTTGGGCTCATGCATCATTTGCTTGAAGTTTTGGACATCAGTCACACTGAGCTTGGCCATATGCTTCTTGAACTGAGCCTTTTCATAGTCAATTTTCTTCTTTAGCTCAACAATCCTTTGAGCAAGAGCCAGCTCAGGAGCAATGGCTCCATGGAATGAAATGCTGAGGCCAACAGGAAGCTGAAGATCATCAAAGCTGAGGTTTGGGCTGTCAAACCATTCATCAATGAACTTGTTCAGGATGTCCACATCGAAAAGGGGAAGATCGTTGAAGATTTCCGCCTCTTGCTTGCTCTTTATCAGCAGCTCAAGAGCATCATCGCCAAGATCGTCGTCACTAGACAGATCAATGGCTTCGTTCTCATTCCTCAGAACGGCAGCTAGGGTCAGTGCTTGACCAGTAGTTTGTATGGGCTTCTTCTTCTTCTCTGTCTTGGAGATGCGAGAGAGATCTTCAGAATGCACACTAGGTGAAGGAGGAGCAGTGGCCAGAGGCTTCGCTCGTGAAGCTCTTGGTGCAGAGGAGGGCTTTGAAGCCTTGGGTTTCTTCTGCTTTTGAGGCTTTGGTGGAGCAGGAGCCTCATCAGAATCAACTTCATCTCTAGACTGATCCATCGTGGCCCTCTGAGCAGCGATGTAGGAGAGGAGACCATCAAAGTTGTCGAAGGGGCCGATGACATTTGGATTGGCATCTCGTGTGCCATCATCCCGCGGAGCAGAAGGCCCTGGGTTGAAATCGCATCCGAGACTCTTCTTGTTCTCTTTGGCCGATGCCTTTGCATGCTGCAAATTGTGCTTGAAAAGATTATCTTCACGACACCGTAGCAATGATGATGGGTCGGCATAGGCAGACTGTGGTCCATGGACCATACAGGGGTAGAAGCCCTGAGCAATCGCTTCAGCTCTGTTCTTGGGTTGAAGATTTCGAAAGAGAATATCTCCCCAAGGACTCTTGATGGCATTCTTCTCAGCATACTCCTGGGTCACAAACCTGTATTTGAACCATTGCTCGGCCCAATATCTTCGAATCCATTGGATTCGTGTTTTGCGCTGATTGTAATCCTCTTCTGGTTCAGTCTTGTACAGCTCATAGAGATCTGGTGGCAAATCCCTTGATGTTCCCCCACGGCGTTGTCTGCCTCCCTTCCTTGCGGACTTTATTGTTTCCATGAAGTTCAGACTGAATGGCTTCAACGCTGTCAGAGTCTTCCGTCTGCTGGTCAGACAAGAACTAGCTTCGGGAGAATTAATGTGATGGTGTAAGAATTCTGCAAATGAATGCAGACTATGAGAACCAAAGGATTCTCCTACAGACATGTACCTATGACAGCATTAGAGATGCGAGGGAAGGGGAAGAGGTCATATGCATTCTCAGAAGATTTTGAAGATAAATCAGTTTAGAAGACATTGACCTCATAGTGCGAAGACATTCACTTATATGTTGAGAGTTGGTTCCAGATTTGTACGAATCCAAGAATAGGTACAAGTGAGGAATCTAACTATGTGTGAAGCATAAGTGAATATACTAGGCATATTATGAGATGCAGAACAGGATAGATCCAACTTGTGGAGGCAGAAACTACTTTTGGTAAGGAAAGATGAATCCATCGGATCAAAAATACAGTAAGAAGAGAGTTTTAATTTACCACACGATGAACTGCTAGATGGAGTAGAAGATGAGGCCGAGCAGTTCGATCTTCCGTGCCCTAACTTGGCGATGGAGGACACCTACGCCGGCGGCAGAGAAGACGATGTCCGCGGCCGGCGTGAAGACGGCGTCGGTGAGGTCGCGGCAGCTAAGCGCTTCGTCGCCGGCGTCGTCAAGAGCTAGCGGTGGTGCTAGGGTTTGTCTGAGGTGGAGAGGTGGAAGAAATATTTTGACCGCGATGTGATGTGTATTTACAAGGAGAGGGACGGCACATCGCAATTACGCAGGTGCCCCTGGCGGTTCACATCTGAGGGACACGCGGCGAACATGCAACACATTGGGAGTTGTTCCATGTTCCCACGCACGCCTGAACTGTCGGGTGGTCGTTCCAGCTTCTCCGGGTTTCAGGCAATAGGATTGAGCATTTAAAACAGATTTAATGTTTGTCTCTATATCTTCTGCTGACAAGGACGCAGAGAAGACATTCGACGGTTTCAATAGAATGCATATGATTTGGATAGATAGATTTGAGAAGGAAGCATAGAGAGGTTAGGGTCCGATCACATTCACTTAGTTCAAAAGATATAAATGAGAAGACATAGCTATAAGTGAATGATGTAGAGGACAGAACACAAATATATGTATATATCTGATTGAGACTAAATCATCAAAGTGAAGATCATCACGAAGACAAATCAATGTTGAAGATAAATCAAATGCGAAGACTTAGCAAATGTAACGCCAAGAGAAAACACTCCAAATAAGAATTTCGTGGTGGCGTTACCCACCGTATAGGAAGTATTAGACCCAGACACGTTGCACAATTATCGTGGCGCTCCGAAGTCAAATTCCGCATTAATGTATTCACACTCAGTGTGTATGTCTTCATTGATTGAAGATATACATTACTTTGTGTGTTGCACATCTAAGTCATCAACATGCATAAGTGTTAGGATGTGTGCCTGATCACAGGACATTTGAGGATTCCAAGATATTTAGCTCACACCGCAACTTGCAAAACCTTTTCTCATCCAAGGGCTTTGTGAAGATATCTGCCAATTGCTCTTCTGTGTTGACGTGAATGATATCAATATCTTCCTTCATAACATGATCTCTGAGAAAGTGATGATGAATTTCAATGTGCTTTGCCTTCGAGTGCTGAACTGGGTTGTTGGCAATCTTGATGGCGCTTTCATTGTCGCAGTAGAGTGGTACTTGCTTTAGATGGATGCCATAGTCCTTGAGTGTTTGCTTCATCCATAGAAGCTGAGCGCAGCAAGATCCAGCAGCAATGTATTCAGATTCAGAAGTGGAGAGAGATACACAGTTCTGGTTCTTTGAAGACCAACAAACAAGTGATCGTCCCAGAAAGTGACATGTGCCTGATGTATACTTGCGATCCACCTTGTCACCAGCATAATCTGCATCTGAGAATCCAACTAGATCAAACTCTGAGCCCTTTGGATACCACAATCCTAGTGTTGGGGTGTAAGCCAAATATCGAAGAATTCACTTCACTGCTAAGTGATGCAATTCCTTTGGTGCCGCTTGGAATCGGGCACACATGCAAACACTAAGCATTATATCTGGCCTAGATGCACATAAATAAAGTAAAGAACCAATCATGGAGCGGTATACCTTTTGATCGAACTCTTTACCATTGGCGTCAGGACCCAGATGACTTTTAGTTGGCATTGGCGTCGTGTAACCTTTGCAGTCTTGCATTCCCAACTTCTTCAGGCAGTCTTTGAGGTATTTTTCTTGAGATATGTAGATGTCGTTGCTTTGTTGACGAATTTGAAGACCAAGGAAGAATTTCAGCTCACCCATCATGGACATTTGATATTGCTCTTGCATCATGTGTCCAAACTCATCACTGTATTTCTGGTTAGTGCAGCCGAAGATAATGTCATCCACATATATTTGGCACACAAACAGTTCACCATCATATGTCTTCGTGAAGAGTGTGGGATCCAGGGAACCAGGTTTGAAGCCTTTGCTCTTCGGGAAGTCTTTGAGTGTGTCATACCAAGCGCGAGGGGCTTGTTTGAGGCCATACAATGCCTTGCTGAGCTTGTATACCATATCAGGATGTTTTGGATCTTCAAAGCCAGGTGGTTGTGCAAAATACACTTCTTCTTCAATCTTGCCATTGAGAAACGCACTCTTCACATCCATTTGATACAGAAGGATGTTGTGATGATTTGCATAGGCTAGCAGTATGCGAATAGCTTCAAGCCTAGCCGCAGGAGCAAATGTTTCATCGAAGTCAATCCCTTCAACTTGAGTGTATCCTTGGGCAACGAGACGAGCCTTGTTTCTGACAACTTGACCATGCTCATCTTGCTTGTTGCGATATATCCATTTGGTGCCTATTATGTTGTGCTTGCGAGGATCAGGTCGCTTGACTAGTTCCCACACATTGTTCAGCTTGAACTGTTGAAGCTCTTCTTGCATAGCTTGAATCCATTCAGGTTCCATGAAGGCTTCAGCAACTCTCTTGGGTTCTGATATTGAGACAAATGCAAAGTGCCCACAGAAATTTGCTAGTTGTGTTGCTCTTGAACGGGTGAGTGGACCAGGTGCATTGATGCTATCAATTATCTTCTCAATCTGTACTTCATTTGCAACACGAGGATGAACTGGACGAATTTTTTTCTCTTGCTGATCATTGTCATCATTAGGAGGATTGTCTTCAGGCTGAGCATTGTCTTCAGGTTGATTAGGTGCAGAAATGATAAGTTCATCTTCTGCCTGAGCTTCAGACGGTATGATTTCTCCAGTTCCCATAAGCTTGATGGATTCACTAGGTGGAACTTCATCTATCACATTTGGCAGGTGCTCTCTTTGCGAGCCGTTAGTTTCATCGAATCGCATATCTACAATTTCAACCACTTTATAGTGAAAGAGGTTGAAGACTCTGTAGGAGTGCGAATCCTTTCCGTAACCAAGCATAAAACCTTCATGTCCTTTCGGTGCAAATTTTGAAGTGTGATGTGGATCCTTTATCCAGCACCTAGCACCAAATACTCTGAAGTAACTTACATTTGGCTTTTTACTAGTTAGGAGCTCATAGGATGTCTTCTTTAGAAGCTTGTGAAGATAAACTCGGTTGATGACGTGACATGCAGTATCAATGGCTTTAGGCCAGAACTTTCTTGGAGTCTTGTATTCATCAAGCATCATCCGAGCCATCTCAATGAGTGTTCTGTTCTTGCGCTCCATGATGCCATTCTGCTGAGGTGTATATGGAGCGGAGAACTCATGAGTGATGCCCAATGTATCCAGGTAAAGGTTGAGGCCGGTGTTCTTGAACTCTGTGGCATTGTCACTTCTGATATGCTTGATCTTGATGCCATAGTTATTCATGGCACGGTTGGCGAAGCGTCTGAAGACATCCTGCACTTCAGTCTTGTAGAGAATTATATGCACCCACGTATATCTCGAATAATCATCAACAATGACAAAGCCATAGAGACAAGCAGTAGTAGTGAGAGTGGAGTAGTGAGTAGGGCCAAATAGGTCCATGTGTAGCAGCTCGAAGGGTTGAGATGTCGTCATGATTATCTTCGAGGGATGCTTGGCCCTTGTCATCTTTCCAGCTTCACAGGCACCGCATAAGTGGTCCTTCTTGAACTTGACGCCCTGGATGCCTATGACGTGCTTCTTCTTTGCGAGAGTGTACAGGTTCCTCATGCCAGCATGCCCTAGCCTCTGATGCCAGAGCCAGCACTCTGAAGCTTTTGCTAGAAGACATACAGCAAGTTGTGGTCCTGCTGAGAAATCTACTGTCAGGACCCCGATTCCAAGTCACATCGATCTAGCCGGTAACACCTCATATCACTTTGCAGCCTCACGCACGGTATTCCCACGGGTGTCGCCTTACCATGGCCCGGGACCGTTTGCGCCTTTTGGCTCACGTATATGATAGGTGTCGCTAGCATCCATATGACAGAGAACCCGGGCCGACATAACTAGTCATGAACCCAAAGTGGCATTAACTTAAGGGGACATGCATACATGAATCAACATCGAGCATGTCGGTCAGCAGCGTGCGAATCCGGGCTGTAGCACTGGGCTAACAGGACTCCGGTGAACCGGGCTGTAGCAGGCTAGGCAGGACTCCGGATGTCACCGCGTGACATTTCCCCAAAGGTACAGACACAGGAACGAAGTGAATCACATGTCGTCCAGTCAAGTGTTCCGGAGCAGTAGTGCTGGGCTAGCAGGACTCCGGTGAACCGGGCTGTAGCGGACTACTATGGCTCATGGAAGCACAAGACTACATTTCCCCATAAGAGAGGCTACCAAGGATAAACAACTAGGTTGTCGGATCCCACACATACCAAGCATTCCAATCATACACACAATATGCTCGATATGTGTAAATACAACATGGCATCACAACATAACTGTACGACTCAAGTATTTATTCATTAGGCTCCGAGGAGCGAGATATTACAAACATGGGTCTCATGACCCAACATTCAGAGCATACAAGTCAAAGCACATGCGGAAGCTTAACATGTCTGAGTACAGACATCTACAAATGAAAAAGGCTGAGAAGGCTGACTATCTACCAGATCTTGCCGAGGGCACAAGATCGTAGCTGAGGTATCAAGCTAAACGTCGAAGTCCACACAGAACTACTAGCAAGACTGACGTCTCTCTGCAAAAACATAAAATAGGCAAACGTGAGTACAAATGTACCCAACAAGACTTACATCAGAACTATCTACATATGCATCAGTATCAACAAAGGGGGTGGTGGAGTTTGACTGCAGCAAGCCAGCTTTGACTCAGTGGCTATCCTAAACTATGACTGCAAGTAACTCTTTTGAGGTGGCGCACACGAGTCCACATATTCACCATATCAATACACCACTATGGATCCGCTCCCGTCTCCCTACGAGAACACCATCCATAGCAATCACGCTTATCTTGCGCATTTTAGAGTATCCACTTTCACTTATCTATGAACTATACAGGCAACCCAGAAGTCCTTTACCGCGGACGCGGCTATTCGAATAGATCACTTATAACCCTGCAGGGGTGTACTTCGTCACACATGTTTCCACCACTTAGCGTCTGCACACGACATGTGCTCGGCAGACTTCAAGCGAAAGCCGACGTGGGTGTAGACCATGACCTGACTAACCACACAAGTCTCTAGTCCAGGTTTATCGCCTATTCGGGTTCCATCCACGAGGAGATCCGGCCGGAGTTTCGCTCACAGCCCCAAACGATGTGTGCAGGGTTCCCAAGACACCAAACGAGCGCCCAATACACCGTGCCACGGTGTATCTATTACATCATAGCCCACCCCTAGGGTCAGCGCTACGCACGGCCTCCAACACATATCTTACAAACACCAGAAACTAGTTGCAACTCCTGGACAGAGAGCAGGGGCGGTTAATAAGTCGAGCGGGGTCATATTTCAGGGCCCAACGTGTGGTAGTAACTGTCCATGGATCACAAACACAGAACTCAGTTCCCGAGGACGGTTTCAATGAGACAACCCACCATGTACTCCTACATGGCCTCTCACCGCTACCTTTACCAAATCGTGTTCACACACTTAGCTCACACACAGTAGGACATGTTCATCACCATTCCAATTCATCCCCGATGAATCAGACCTAACTCAACTCTAAGCAGTAGCAGGCATGACAAACAAGCATGAATGAGTAGGCACATCAGGGCTCAAACAACTCCTACTCATGCTAGTGGGTTTCATCTATTTACTGTGGCAATGACAGGTCATGCAAAGGAAAAGGGGTTCAACTACCGCAGCAAGTAACAGATGAAACGTTGTTGTCCTAATGTAGTAAAAGAGAGCATGAGCGAGAGAGTGGGATTGAATCGGAATGAACAAGGGGGTTTTGCTTGCCTGATGGAGTGGTAGTAGGATACTGCCCTTCAGTCGGATAATTGAGGGTATCCTCGGAGGCAGAACCTACCACGAAAGATACATCGAACACAATCAACACATGACGATATGCAACAATATGATGCATGCTATGACATGGCAATATGAATGTTTTTTGGGCTAATGCAAGCTAGAACAGATTGAAATGAGTCCATTTGAACCAAAGATTCAAATGCAAACCCATTTTATGAAGTCATAAAGGTGCATTAACTTGTTTCACTTAAACAGCAAGGTTAAAGTGTTCTGATATGCATGAAACCATTACAGATGGAAAGATTAGATTTTTCTAATCAATTTTCATATAGATCTTTTCATTTGGAGTTACAGATTAATTATTATGAATTTTTGAAGTTTACAACATTTTCTGGAATTTCCTATATAAGAATAAATCCAGTAAATGGTTTATTGCGTCAGCAGTGCATGAGGGTGACGTCAGCAGTCAACGGGAACGGTCCAGGTCAAACCTGACCAGTGGGTCCCGTGTGTCAGTGTCATTAGTTTAACTAATTTTTAGTTAGTCCTAATCCTAATTTAATTAGTAGGCGGGTCCCACTTGTCATAGACCCAGGGGAGGTCAAACTGGGCCCACCCGGGGTCAAACTGGGTCAGCGGGGTCAACTCGCCGGCGTTTAGCCGCCGGCGAGGCCAAATGCGGCGGGGCAGTGCGGGATTCGTGCTCCGGCGACCAAAACGACGACGGAGCACATCTACGTGATGCGGGGAGTGAGCCGCGTTGAGTGGTCGCAGTGGGTGGAGCTGGGGTGGCCGGAAACGTCGTCGGCAACGACCTTGGCGTTCGCCGGAGTTCGGGCGAGGTCGGCCCCAATGCTAGGGGGCACGGCGAGGCGTGTGGGGAGGTGCTACGGGCTCCTGCGAGTGCGGCGGAGACGATAGCGTGCTCGGAATCGAGCCAACGTGGATGTGGCCACGACGGTGACGTGCGGTGGCGGCGGCGGGTGCGGCCGAGCTCGGTGCAGTCGATGCAGGGCTCGAGAGCGAGAACAGGAAGGATGGGGAGGTAGCTGAGCTCACGGCGGTCATGGCGGAGCAGACGGCGAGGTCGGGGACGAGCTGGTGTGGCGGTGACGGTGAAGGGGATCTCCGGCGGTGTTCAGTGAGTACGAGGTCGGAGAAGACGAAGCAGAGTGTGCGAGCGCTCGGGGCTCGGCTAGCTCGACGAAGAAGACGACGGCGGAGCTCGTGGGCACGGCAGCGCGGCGCGGGGACGACGGTGGGCGCGAGTTTCACGGTGGCGCGGGCACGGCAGCGTCGGCCATGGTGGGAGAGTGCGAGGGAGAGAGGCTGGGGAGTGAGCAAGGTGTCTCCGGGGTCGGGGCAGTGACGTGGAGCTCGCCCAGGTGTCCAGGGGCGCGGGCGGCAAGCAGCTGGCGCCGTGGCAAGCTCGCGCACGCCGGCGTCACCACCCTGCCTGCCTGGCGGGGACGAAGCAGCTGGCTGGCACGGGCCAGCACAGTGCTGGGCCGCCTGGTGGCTTTTCCAGGTAAGTTAGTTTCCTTTTATTTTCTGTTTTTTTTGTTTTTCTATTTTTCTGCAACTTCTGAGCTTTATTAAGAATACCAAAACGTTTTCAAAAATCCTGAAGATAATTGTGGGCTCTGTTTGGATTATTCCTAACAGCCCTCACTTAAGTTCAGAATTAATTGAGCACTTAAAATAATATATAGCATTTAAATGCCCAATTGCAAATAGCGTATGATTTAGTTCAGAGCCCAAATATGTCATGGAAAAATGTGCATCACCTCTGGTTACTGTTTACAGCATTTTCCATAAATGATGAACATTTTTGAAAGCCATTTTGGATTTACTGAAAAAAAATTTAGGTGAACCTAGTGAATTCCTTTGATGCATGGGGTTTAGGCAATCCCCATTTCAAGTTTCTTTCAAGATTAAACATGATGCACACACGAGGCTAGCCTAGTGCATTAACAGAAGCCAGGGATGTGACAACTCTCCCCTACTAAACAAGAATCTCGTCCCGAGATTCAAGTCGTGAAGTAAGAGGACAGAGGGACACAAGCTAACACATTCTTCACGATCCAGATGTCTTTCTCGAGGATGTTGATTTGATAACTCAAGTCGATCTTGACGTCTTTGCTTTCGAGATCTTCATCCAACATGAGGACAAAAGAGCGAGACATGTCTACATGGATGGACCATCCTAATGATCACAAGATCAACTCACGGAATGGGACGTAGAAACATCTCTCGAGCTAAGACACGAAACATACATCCAAAGGGATGGAGTGAAGCGGATGACGAAGGTTCACTAGGTAGACAACAATTTCACACTTAAGGAGGTGGTGATTGGTTGTCAACGTAGCGAGGAGTTGATTTGCCATGATACCATAACGAGACATCTTAGAGGGGGTGACTCATGGAATTATCCCTTAAGTGGCAAAAAGAATTACTTTTGATTCGGGGATCATTGAAACTCTTCTCACCAGCCTGAGGCAATTTACGAACGACCGTTTGACGGAGTTCGGGAGAACGACACACTCGGGCTAGAATGGATGATGTGGACTAACTTGTTGAAGATGACGCAATGGATGATTTTTCTTATCATCGGAAATGGATGGAACCCATGGTAAGTCCACTTTTGAAGATGATATTGGATAGCAACTACCGAGAAGGGCAGCCCATGTGGAATTGGCACAATGGCGGTGCAAGCTGGGAACAAAACGCAACTGTTGGGAATGTTCCAACATCATATCTGCCTAAGATTCAGATCCGATTGGTGATAGGATACTTCAGACTCAGCATGTCTGAAAAGAAAGTTTGCAACACAACTCGACGAGATGGCGTTGCGAGATTCTCGAGGAATGAACTAAGATAGCAAGCTCCAAAACATGAGCTGGTTCTGCTAAACACATGTGAACACGTTGTCCCAGACAAGCATGACCACATAGTAGTTTTATGATAAAACACTACCGAGTTCAGGTGGGGAACCATCATCTAGGGTAACGAAGTCTTGTGCATGACCTAGGATTTGCACAACAACTCCTTTTCCTTGAACAAATCAATCAGTGGCTTGGTGTGCTAGGGACACATATAGAACGAAGGTTGCAAGTCTCCGAACCACAGAATACTTCGCACGTATGCATGACCGATTTGGGATGATTCCAAAAGAAGCAACATTGACTTCCACGAATCCACGGCGGCAACTTGCATCAGATGCACATGAATTAGAGGAAGTCACATCTTTCATCCGGACATATGCTTCATGAACGGAACATGAAGATAATGCTTATAAAGTTTCCAATACTAGCTGGATGTTCAACACGAATCATGGAAGGTAGCAGTGTTGCTGATGGGCTCAACAACGATTCATCCAGGTTTCCATGGAGATGGAATTCCATAATTATGTGAACAAGTGATAGCATTGGTCAGACCCAAAAGATATAATGGTGTATGCTCGAGGGATCAACCACGAGTAAGACAACATTATGAACATCGTTGGTTCTGATTTGATTTGATGATAGCCCATACTCAAATCAAAGTTTTGATACAACAATAGGCCCAACAACTGATCACAAGGACCAATCGATGAAGATATCATCTTTCTTCAACACACACACACACACACAAAGATATCCCCTAACATGAACTAAGTCAGACAAGCTTTTATCTTCCAACTCTCCAAGTTGTTGTTTGGCTTAACCAACTAGCTCAGGGGTATGCAACACAGATTCTTGGGCAAAGAGTGGTTTATTGGAAAACCAACTTGATCACGAATTCAACTTATTGGTCAGGGGACAACCTGGTGGTACTTCCAAGAAGATATTTGGAAAATCACGATCCACCGACATGTTATTAAGATCGAGAACAATCTTGCTTCTCAGGGCAAGACGATGTGATCAGGAGAGTGATGGATTACACAATCCTAACTCATTGATCGAAGGGTGCACCAGAAATATGGACTAGGAAGCACGATCAATCTTAGAATGATAAATCAATAACCAACACGCTAAGAATGAGTTTATTGTCCATTAACTACCAAGCAACGGGGTTGCTAGGAGTATTGATTTCACACATCATAGCTCACTTGTCGGCATTCCGGTTGCAACAACACGGGACCAAGAAATGAATGATGGTGGCGAGGAGTATCACTGCGTCAAGAATTCATGAGAGTTGGTGCAATTCCTATGATATTCTTGACATAAATAGGGTAATACTCCAAGGTAGAACAGAACAAAAGCTGGTTTGGCATTGATCTGCGGAATACAACTACTTCGACCAATCCTAGATATGGATGAGGTACTGGAGTTTGTTTCTCCTAGTCATTCTAGAATAGAATGGCTCGACGGACCACAAGAATAATAGGCATCTATGAACACGAATGCACTACTACTCCTAACTATTAATTGATAGATGAAGGTTAGAATTCAATTGAAGAGGGACAACTCAAAGGAACATATAACTTTCTGAGTTGTGGATGCATAGACTAGTATGTCGAACCAAGTTCAACATGTTTCTTCCGGATAACCCATGCAAAAAGGTAGGACTGGCAGAGTCACAATATAGAATGGGGAACTCATCGAGAGCACTCTTGTTGTGATCTCTTGGCTCAAGAACTTCTGCCATACGTAGTTCATGGTATTTGGAAGAACGATATACCACGGACCTCGTGGACTATTGCAAAGGTACTAATATCTTAAAGGAACTAGCAACACTATCAACATGAAGTAAGTAGGATGAATCTTGGGCTCAAGAACCGAGGAGTAGAATACCTACCATCTAACTGGCATCACGGGATGCTTTCGAGAATGATGGCCAGATTCATCACACTGGGAACACAAAACATGGCTAGATTACCTGGTGATCCTCTAAGACACCTAGGGTCATAATAGTAGCTCCAACATATATGTCGAGGCAATAGAGTACCTCAACTCGGCGTTTAGTGTGGTTAATCTGGCACAAGGGAACATCGGGAATGGAAAGAAGGAATTTGCAAATGCTTCAGACTATTTAGAAACCTGGGATGACTCGGACAGCATAACGGCTGTAAATGCTCAAAAAAAATTTATGACATTCACAAGGATTTGCATAGTCACTTAACAACATCATATCAAGGTTCTGGTTCAACTGACAACATACTAAAAGTAGTAGAAACTGAACTGAGGCCTGGAACCAACAATCCTATAAGTCTCTATCATAGTAACTCGTCATCCTAATAGATAGATGAGAAGGCCTAGTTGTTAATCCCCGTAGAAAATAAGAGGTTGACTCAGATCAGAAGGGCATAAGGTAAAGGAGTAAAAAGAGCCTTACGTTCCCTTCCACAATCAATTCGCCTATACATAACTAAAGCATTTCTAGACTCAACTTCGACTAGTTTTGATATGCAACAATATGATGCATGCTATGACATGGCAATATGAATGTGTTTTGGGCTAATGCAAGCTAGAACAGATTGAAATGAGTCCATTTGAACCAAAGATTCAAATGCAAACCCATTTTATGAAGTCATAAAGGTGCATTAACTTGTTTCACTTAAACAGCAAGGTTAAAGTGTTCTGATATGCATGAAACCATTACATATGGAAAGATTGGATTTTTCTGATCAATTTTCATATATAAATCTTTTCATTTGGAGTTACAGATTAATTTCTATGAATTTTTGAAGTTTACGACATTTTCTGGAATTTCCTATATAAGAATAAATCCAGTAAATGATTTTTTGCGTCAACAGTGCGTCAGGGTGACGTCAGCAGTCAACGGGAACGGTCCAGGTCAAACCTGACCATTGGGTCCCGCGTGTCAGTGTCATTAGTTTAACTAATTTTTAGTTAGTCCTAATCCTAATTTAATTAGCAGGCGGGTCCCACTTGTCATAGACCCAGGGGAGGTCAAACTGGGCCCACCCGGGGTCAAACTGGGTTAGCGGGGTCAACTCGCCGGCGTTTAGCCGCCGATGAGGCCAAACGCGGCGGGGCAGTGCGGGATTCGTGCTCCGGCGACCAAAACAACGGCGGAGCACATCTACGTGATGCGGGGAGTGAGCCGCGTCAAGTGGTGGCAGTGGGTGGAGCTGGGGTGACCGGAAACGTCGCCGGCGACGACCTTGGCGGTCGCCGGAGTTCGGGCGAGGTCGACCCCGACGCTAGGGGGCACGACGAGGCGCGTGGGGAGGTGCTACGGGCTCCTGCGAGTGCGGCGGAGACGATAGCGTGCTCGGAATCGAGCCAACGTGGTTGTGGCCACGACGGCGATGTGCGGTGGCGGCGATGGGTGCGGCCGAGCTCGGTGTAGTCGATGCAGGGCTCGAGAGCGAGAACGGGAAGGATGGGGAGGTAGCTGAGCTCACGGCAGTCACGGCGGAGCAGACGGCGAGGTCGGGGACGAGCTGGTGCGGCGGTGACGGCGAAGGGGATCTCTGGCGGCGTTCGGTGAAGACGAGGTCGGAGAAGACGAAGCAGAGTGTGCGAGCGCTCGGGGCTCGGCTAGCTCGACGAAGCAGACGACGGCGGAGCTCGTGGGCACGGCAGCGCGGCGCGGGGACGACGGTGGGCGCGAGTTTCACGGTGGCGCGGGCACGGCAGCGTCGGCCATGGTGGGAGAGGGCGAGGGAGAGAGGCAGGGAGTGAGCGAGGTGTCTGCGGGGTCGGGGCGGCGACGTGGAGCTCGCCCAGGTGTCCAGGGGCGCGGGCGGCAAGCAGCTGGCGCCGTGGCGAGCTCGCGCATGCTGGCGTCACCACCCTGCCTGCCTGGCGGGGACGAAGCAGCTGGCTGGCACGGGCCAGCACAGTGCTGGGCCGCGAAGTGGGTCGGCTGGTGGCTTTGCCAGGTAAGTTAGTTTCCTTTTATTTTCTGTTTTTTTTCTATTTTTCTGCAACTTCTGAGCTTTATTAAAAATACCAAAACATTTTCAAAAATACTGAAGATAATTGTGGGCTCTGTTTGGATTATTCCTAACAGCCCTCACTTAAGTTCAGAATTAATTGAGCACTTAAAATAATATATAGCATTTAAATGCCCAATTGCAAATAGAGTATGATTTAATTCAGAGCCCAAATATGTCATGGAAAAATGTGCATCACCTCTGGTTACTGTTTACAGCATTTTCCATAAATGATGAACATTTTTGAAAGCCATTTTGGATTTACTGAAAATATTTTAGGTGAATCTAGTGAATTCCTTTGATGCATGGGGTTTAGGCAATCCCCATTTCAAGTTTCTTTCAAGATTAAACATGATGCACACATGAGGCTAGCCTAGTGCATTACCAAAAGCTAGGGATGTGACATCTACCATGTACAAATCATCTTTCTGATACCCTTCAAAGACTAGAGACTTGTCAGATTCCATTAGTACAAGGCAACGATATTTTCCAAATATCACAATCATGTTCAAGTCACAAAGCATTGACACAGACATTAAGTTGAAACCAAGGGATTCAATAAGCGTCACTTTATCCATGTGCTGATCCTTTGAGATTGCAACTCTACCTAGACCCAATACCTTGCTTTTACCAGTTTCAGCAAATGTGATGTGACTCTTGTCAGATGGACATAAGGTTGAGTCCATGAGAAGACTTCGATCACCAGTCATATAATTAGTGCATCCGCTGTCCATAATCCATTCTGAAGACTTTGGTGTCATACCCTACAGTACAGTTAGGGGGATAGGCTTCACCAAGAGTATTGTGAAGCATAAACATTTGACGGACAAGAGGATTATCAAAGCTCAGATCAAGGTAGGACTTATAGGATGTTTGGCAAGAGATTCAAGAACAAAATACATAGTGAGACCATTTGGGCATTTTATCTTGCGCCCTACAAGATGTTTTAGGACCCCAGCAATAGCATCGGACGCCTTTGATTTCCGGCTGGAGACCTTTCCCTGCAAAAGAAAGTTAATTCTTCTTAACCACCGACATCTTCAGGGGTGGCTTAGAAGCAATGAGTCTAAGTGCAGCATCTGAGAATTTTGGCTTTGGAGCCCTAGCAAATAGCCTTGCAAGAGGAGAATAATACTCATATGAATAAGCAGAAAAGTTCTTGGTCTTATGAACATAGCGGTTTGAGGAAACACGCTCATATTCATACATCTGAGTATGATTTCCCTACAAAACATTGGCGTTAGGGTAACTCAGGTGAGTCCTATGTCTGTATGAAGCCTTTGGTCTGGGGTTTGTCTTCTTCCCTTGTGTTGTCATGATGACATTCACACGAAGATTCTCAAGACAGCTTTTGGGTACCCAGATCTTCTTCATAGGTGGCCCATTCCTGTAGTTAGTACCAATATACCTAGCAAACACTTCACCATTCTGATTCTTAAATAGTTTATAGTTTGCTTCAAAGGATTCATCAATGATAACGGGGTTAGCACAAGTGAAGCCAGATAAGATGGATGGATCCACTTAAGGTTCCTTTGCAGCAACCCATTTGGTTTTGGGGTACTGCTCAGATTTCCAGTAAGAACCATCAACATTCATTTTCCTCTCGAACCCAACACCCTCTTTCCTAGGGTTTCGGTTCAGAATCTGCTTTTTGAGGACATCGCATAGTGTCTGATGCCCTTTGAGACTTTTGTACATCCCTATTTCAAGCAATGTCTTCAACCTAGCATTTTCATCAGCAATAGTGGTGGCATCCTCAGCAGAGGGGTTAGTTACCACATCAACAGTTGAAGATATTGCAACAGTAGCAGCAGTAGAGCATTCAGCAACAGAAGTAGCGTTATCACGCTCAAGGCATTTTAGACATGGTGGTTCAAATCCTTCCTGAGCGGGACTGATCTGTTGAGCGCGAAGTGACTCATTCTCTTTTTGAAGATCTTCATGAGCCGCTCTCAATTTCTCAAGTTCTTGCTTCCTTTGAAGATAATCGTAGGAAATCTTTTCATGAGTTGTTGAGAGCGTTTCATGACGACTTTCAAGTTCCTCGTACTTAACATGAAGATTTTTTATGTCTTCAATTAAGGACTGAGATCGGGTCATTTCCGCGTCCAACAGGTCATCGCTTTTGTCTATCAGTTTTTGAATATGTTCCATAGCTTTCTGCTGTTCTGTTGCAATTTTAGCAAGTGTTTTGTAGCTGGGTTTGGATTCACAATCAGAGTCATCTTCACTTGATGTTTGAAAGTAAGCATCACGTGAGTTTACCTTGGCACCGCGTGCCATGAAGCAGTAGGTGGGAGCGGAGTCGTCCTTGTCATTAGCATCAGCGTTGGTGATGGAGCCATTGTCTTCAGTGTTGATGATGGACTTGGCAACGTAGGCTGTAGCTAGAGCCAGACTTGCAACGCTGGAGTCGGACTCCTCCTCAGACTCCACCTCTGCCTCCTCAGAAGCAGACTCCTCCTCTGAATCCATTTCCTTGCCAACAAAAGCACGAGCCTTGCCAGATGAGCTCTTCTTATGTGATGAAGACTTGGACGAAGACTTGGAAGAAGACTTTGAGGATTTCTTCTTCTTCTTGTCATCAGAATCATATTCCTTGCTCTTCTTCTTCTTCTTCTTCTTCTTCTCATTGTCCCACTGGGGACACTCAGAGATGTAGTGTCCAGGTTTCTTGCACTTGTGACATGTTCTCTTCTTGTGGTCATGAGTGGAAGCTTCATCATTTCTTGAGCTGGATCGTGAAGACTTTCTGAAGACTTTCTTCCTAGTGAACTTCTAGAACTTCTTCACAAGCATAGCAAGCTCTTTCCAATATCTTCATGATCACCAGAACTGCAGTCAGATTCTTCTTCAGATGAGGAAATAGCCTTTGCTTTCAAAGCGCGAGTTCAGCCATAGTTGGGACCATAGATATCTCTTTTCTCAGATAGCTGAAACTCATGTGTGTTGAGCCTCTCAAGTATGTCAGACAGATCGAGAATCTTGAAGTCAGGGCGTTCTTGAATCATCAGGGCTAGGGTGTCGAACGAGCTGTCAAGTGAGCTCAGGAGTGTCTTAACAATTTCATGCTTGGTGTTTTCAGTGGCGCCGAGAGCACGAACTCATTTGTGATGTTAGTAAGGCAATCAACGTGAGCTGGACATTCTCATTGTCGTTTCTCTTGAAGCGGTTGAAGAGGTTGCGAAGAACACTGATCCTTTGATCTCTCTGGGTTGAGACGCCTTCATTGACCTTGGAGAGCCAGTCCCAGACTAGCTTCGACGTTTCCAGAGCACTCACACAGCCATATTGTCCTTTGGTCAGATAACCACAGATGATGTTCTTGGCAGTAGAATCCAGCTGAATGAACTTCTTGACATCAGCAGGGGTGACACCTTCACCGGTCTTGGGAACGCCGTTCTTGATGACATACCAGAGGTCGACATCAATGGCTTCAAGATGCATGCGCATCTTATTCTTACAGTAGGGATATTCAGTGCCATCGAAGACAGGGCACGCAGCGGAGACTCTGATTATCCCTGCAGTCGACATAGCTAAAACTCTAGGTGGTTAAACCGAATCACACAGAACAAGGGAGTACCTTGCTCTGATACCAATTGAAAGTGCTAGTTATGGACTAGAGGGGGGTGAATAGGCGATTTTTATGAAAGTCTATAAACATGGGGAGTTTCAAAGACAAACGATAGAAATGAACCTATTAACATGCAGCGGAACGTAGACTACACTAGGCAGGCCATAGTCAAGTATACAATGAAGTGAAAGCACGAAGACTAATAGCAGCTAGGTAGAAAAGATCAGGATGGAAGATAGTGTGAAGCCAAACAACAATAGAAGTCACACAGTGAAGTCAAACAAGTAACACAAGCAGGCAATGACTTCACGAAGACAAACTATAAATAAAGAGAGGGAGAAGATAGAACCAGTCGCTTGATGAGGACAAGGATTTGTTTGACCAGTACCAGTTGCTGTGACAACTGTACGTCTAGTTAGGGAGGCTGAGATTTAACTCAGAAGATAGTGTCTTCACCTTATTCCCCTTGAGCTAAGGACACCCAGTCCACACCCAATCACTCTGGTAAGTCTTTAAGGTAGACTTCCAAACCTTCACAGACTTCGTTCACCGGTGATCCACAATGACTCTTGGATGCTCAGAACACGACGCCTAACCGGCTGGAGGATTCAAAGTCCTCAAGTGTAACAAGTCTTCAGGTCACGCGGACAGAAAGACTTCAGTGATGCCTAACACTCTTTGGCTCTGGGTGTTTGGGCTTTGTCCTCGCAAGGATTTCTCTCTCTCAAAAGCTTCGGAGGTGGGTTGCTCTCAAACGACAAGAGCCGTGCACTAACTCTGAGCAGCCACCAATTTATGGTGTAGGGGGTGGGCTATTTATAGCAACTAGGCAACCCGACCTGATTTGTCTGGAATGCCCCTGGGTCACTAAGGAACTGACACGTGTTCCAACGGTCAGATTTCAAACACACGCGGCAGCTTGACTTGGGCTACAAGTAAAGCTGACTCATCCAGCTCTGGATAAGATTAGCTCTCATTGTCTTCGTTCGAAGACATAGGATTTGGATGAGCATCACTTCAGTCACTCTGACTTTGTTCACTTGGGCCCCACTTAACAGTACGGTGGTTCCTATGACTCAACAAAGAAGAAAATGAAACTACGAAACAACTATGTATTCGTGCTCCAAAGTCTTCATGCGATGTCTTCTCATGTCATAGTCTTCAATGTGAATATCTTCACATACCACCATTGTCTTCAATGTCTTCACACATTTTTAGGGGTCATCTCCGGTAGGTAAACCGAATCAATGAGGGACTACAACCTGTGTTATCCTGCAATTCTCACAAACACATTAGTCCCTCAACCAGGTTTGTCGTCAATACTCCAAAACCAACTAGGGGTGGCACTACATGCACTTACAATGGGCCCCCTTCAATCCGTACGTATCAATTTCTATGTTTAGGAAAAAGCTTTTGTCACCCTTGCCCTCCAATGCATAGTCCTATCAACATACAACTAACCCTATGGTGTGATCCATATGCGCGCTCATATGATGGGCACCAAAGGATAGCAACATAACCACAAGCAAATTAAACCAACCATAAAAATTCACCAATTACCGGTATGACAACAAAAATCTACTCAGACATCATAGGATGGCAACATATCATTGGATAAAAATATGAAGCATAAAGCACCATGTTCAAGTACAGGGCACAGTGGGTTGCGGGAGAGTGGACCGCTGAATATAGATAGGGGAAGGTGATGATGATGTTGGTGAAGATGACAGAGTTGTTGGAGTAGATCACCGTAACACGATGATTGCCCCGGCGGCATTCTGGCGCCACTGGGAGAGAGGGGGACAGATCCCCCTCCTTCTTGTTCTTCCTTGGCCTGTCCCCTATATGGGAGGAGAGTTCCCCCTCTAGTCCAGGGTTGCCATGGTGCCGGAGGGGCGAGAGCCCCTCCGAGATTGGATCTGTCTCTCTTTTATCTTCTGTGACCCATTCTCGTGCACTAGAGCATGTGCCTATAGCTCAAATTTGAATTATGCATATTAAATGCCTAGAAACTAAATTAATGAATAAAAAAGGCCGAACAAACCCTGAATAATTCCAAATTTTAACACGACACTCCTATAGTTTCATGTTCACTTCAGATAAATGTTCTAGCAATTCAAACACTGTCCTTTCCTGTCGTAACCCCATTTTGTCTTTCAAATCAGAATGAAAAAAATTGACTCTACCACAAATAGTTTACTAGAAAGAATTATGTGTGATGGAGCGTAAAATATCTTAGAGCACCCTCATGTATGGCTTATGCCGGAAGCTTCGCCAGCTACAGTCCATAGCCCGCGCATCAACCACACTTGCGCGTTAGTTTTACGCTATGATAACCCACAAGTATAGGGAATTTGTTTGTAGCCTTTTTTGATAAATAAGAGTGCCGAACTAAACGAGGAGCTAAATGAAGAACAAATATTCCCTCAAGTTCTATCGTCCACCGATACAACTTACGCACACTTAACGTTTGTTTTACCTAGAACAAGAATAAAACTAGAAGTACTTTGTAGGTGTGGATAGGTTTGCAAGATAATAAAGAACGCGAAAATAAAAGTTAGGTGTTGTTTAAATAAAGAAACAATTAAGTTTAGTAAAACAAGTGTGGATTAGTGAAAGTGCTAGTTATCGACTAGAGGGGGGTGAATAGGTGATTTATATGGAAGTCTTCAAAACATGGGAGTTTCGAAGACAGACAATAGAAATGAACCTATCGATATGCAGCGGAAGGTAGACTACACTAGACAAGCCATAGTCAAGTAAGAAATGAAGTGAAAGCACGAAGACTATTAGCAGCTAGGTAGTATGGATCAGGATGGAAGATGGTATGAAGCCAAACAACAACAGTCTTCACATAGTGAAGTCAATCAGATCATGCAAGCAGGCAATGACTTCACGAAGACAAACTGTAAGTTAGGAGAGGTAAGAGATAGAACCAGTTGCTTGGTGAGGACAAGGATTTGTTGGACTAGTTCCAGTTGCCGTGACAACTGTACGTGGTTAGGGAGGCTGAGATTCAACTCAGAAGACCGCGTCTTCACCTTATTCCCTTTGAGCTAAGGACACTTAGTCCTCGCCCAATCACTATGGTAAGTCTTCAAGGTAGACTTCCAAACCTTCATAGACTTCATTCACTGGCGATCCACAATGTATCTTGGATGCTCAGAACGCGACGCCTAACCGGTTGGAGGATTCACAGTCCTCAAGTGTAATAAGTCTTCAGATCACGCGGACAGAAAGACTTCAGTGATGACTAACACTCTTTGGCTCTGGGTGTTTTGGGCTATGTCCTCGCAAGGATCTCTCTCTCAAATGCTTCGGAGGTGGGTTGCTCTCAAACGACAAAAGTCGTGCACTAACTCTGAGCAGCCACCAATTTATGGTGTAGGCGGTGGGCTATTTATAGCCAGGAGGCAACCATTGTCTTCAATGTCTTCACACATTTTTAGGGGTCATCTCTGGTAGGAAACCGAATCAATGAGGGACTACTACCTGTGTTATCTTGCAATTCTCACAAACACGTTAGTCCCTCAACCAAGTTTGTCGTCAATACTCCAAAACCAACTAGGGATGGCACTAGATGCACTTACAATCTCCCCCTTTTTGGTGATTGATGACAAACTGGTTGAAGTTTTCAACGGGGATAAAAGTATGTGAAAGTTTAAGGATTTAGGGAATTGTCTTCATAAGTAACAAAAGGCTCCCCTGAAGATGTGCATATAAGAAGTTTGCTTTTGAATGCAAATGCACATGGCAGGTTTTACTTGTGGAGATCCTCCTCAACATATAAAGATATAACAAAGATAATGACATGCATAATGAAAAATGGACGTCTGCGGAATGACTTCATGCGGAATTTATCATCGCATCACAGAGTAGCAGAAAACATAGCAGACGACCATCAAGTTTAAGTGTTACAACCCAAAGAACCAAATGTATCAAAAACGAGAGTTGTAACCACTTGGCAAAAAAAATAGCAACCACCCATATGGACCCGCTGAAGACTATCAACTCATATGCTTCTCCCCCTTTTGTCAGTAAGGACCAGAAAGGTTTGAAGACATAGAGCATCTACTCGTTCCCATCAGGAGTAGATGAAGGTGCAGGGTCGATGTTGGAGTTTGGTGGTGCAGAGGGGCCTGGTGCAGTGTCGAGACGCGGTGAAGCCATGGTTGGTGAATTGGCATCGTCTTCTTCATCGACGAGTCTCGCAACAACAGTTGCAGCCGAAGATGAATACTTAGAGTCTTCTATGGAAGGAGTCTGACGCAAGACAACATTCTGGGGAGGCGTGGAATCAAATTTGAAGTGTTCTGTGAAGCCATCTTCACGAAGATCGTCTTTAGAGCATAGCAATGTGAGACTCTTCCAAGACCGCCGACAGGCTTCATGAGCTACGAATGAGTTCTTGGTGACAGGTTGCGAATGCGATTAACATCCCCCAAGATGTTGTGCATCGGACGCTTTAGCCAGTCATGGTGTCTATCCTGTTTCTGATGTAAGGCCACAAGAAGATCTCAATCATTGAGTACATGAGATCGCTTCCGAGGCCTTTGAGCAATGGTGCTTTGAGTGGCTTCAGTGTTTGCATGATGAGGCGCACGCATATTTCCAGCCAGAGGATAGACTCGAGTTGCAGCAAGGACTCCCTCCATTGGTTGCGAGAAGCCTTGGTGATTAACATTATGAAGATCAAGTGGCTCCTTGGCAGGCTCTGGGTAGATGGCTTCGACGGACATATCAACCTCAGGCAAGAAGACAAGATGGTTGTGCGCTGAGGGTTGATAGTCGACAGAAGAGTGAAGCTTGATTAAGCACATCACCCATGGAGCATAAAACTTCAAACCAAACAGATCAATTCCATATGCAGCAAGTTGTCTGATGAAGAAATCCTGGGAATTGAATCTGATGCCATTGACAATATAGAACACCAAAGTCTTCATGGCTCCTTCAAATTTGGCTTCAGCTGAGTGTCCCTTGATGGGCCAGAGAGTACGCCTCAGAATATGATTGATTGTGCGGGTCAGGTACTCAAGGTCCTTGATGAAGAATTCTTTGGGATAATCAACATCTTGAGGCAATGGTTTCATCATGCTGAGCATCTGACTCATGTTTGGTTCAGGCCGATGGAAAATACTCTACAGTTCATTTTGGTGTAGCTGAGAACCAGGCTCATAGAGTTCACCTAGAGTGGGTAGGGAAGTAAGCTCAATAATGTCTTGAGCTTTGGCTTCATGGTGCACATCACCTGTCATCCACTCAAGGATCCAAGTCTTCGGATCCCTGTTGTAACCACGAATGTGAAGTGTGGCGTAGAACTACAGCAGGAGCTCTTCATTCTAGTGTTCTTTGTTAGTGACGAACTATAGAAGACCAACCTCTATGAAACAGTCAAGAGCTTCTTCCAGGCAGGGCAGACCAGCAATGGCTTCACAATCAAGACGCATGTGTTGAAAGATTCGCTCTTGATTGTATAGGATGCAAGAGTAGTAGATGCGTTACTGATAGCTCCAGAAGTGATCAGAAGAGATCTTTGGCTTCGAGTATGGATTCTTGGCGCTATCGAAGAAGTTGTTATGGGCTCTGAAGATGTTCACACTGAACGATCCTGGGGAGGTTACGGCACCTGGAAGCCTTGGCAGCTTTGGTTTCGGCTTTCTGGACCTGAGGCCTCTGCTGCACATGGTAGTCATATTGTGGTCCGGGAGCAGTGGGAGGCACCATGATGGGACACCGAACTATGACAAGTTCACCACGCTTATAGGCCTGTTCAATTGTGTGAGGCCTTGGAGCTGGAACAGTGGCATCAGCATCCACATGGGCTTCAGGTTGCACATGAGCTTCAGGCACAACAGTGGCTTCAGGCTCCACATTATCTTCAGCCATGACAACGTCATTGGCTTCAGTATCATTGTTGGTGGCAGCCTCAGTGTTCTCAACCTCCGTGTATTCAATGACAGGAGGGTCGGGCACAGACACATTCTCCTCGAGAATGACTTCTTTAGTAACAGGGGGTGTGGCAACTCTTGCTTCTTCTTCTCTTGTTTCTTGATTTTCTTCGGCTGATGCAGCCAGAATGTCTTCAGCAGCTTTTTCTTCAGACTCAGAGACATTCACAGTAGGAGTGGCTTCAAGAAACACTTCGCGTGAAACTGAGCTTTGTTGCACTTCTCCTTCTAGAATGCTCGACATGGTGACCTGAGGCCAAGGGCCTTTGCAAAGCCTGCAGAATGCGGGCGACGCCTGTGGTGACGGAGTGGTCTACACCATGTAGTCGTCGTCAAGCACCGGAGTGGTGACTTGAGGTGTAGGAGTTGTGGGAGTTTCATCATGAGCGGGGGTGTCTTGCTGGGGGCGATCAGCCCACGAATCATCCTGAGCAATTGGCGTCAAAGGACGACCAATGCTGATGAGTTTGTTGTTCGTGAGAACAGGCGATGATACCGGTTGGTGCTCAAGTTGAGGAAGGACTTCCTCATCATCTACATTGTCTTCATGACCAATGTCTTCAGCTGTGATGGGGTCAACAGCTAGTACTTCTTCATTTTCAGGAGCCTCTGTGAAAGCAGGCTCGTGGATCACAAGTTGACGCTCTTGGTTGGTGGACGCGGGACGAGCAACAGAAATGGGCTCGACAACAAGAGGCTCAGAGGCCGCAACACGCTCTTTCTTTGAAGACTTTTTCAGTTTCTTCTTTGATGGAGGATCATCAGAAACATTCCTGTGCTTGCACTTCTTGGCTTCGTCTTCAGGTGCCCTTGTCTTCTTGAGTTCTGAAGCTGCTGTGGGGACCTTAGGCTTCGAGCCTGTCATGCTGGCAGGGAAGACAATGCGAGGTGCTTCCTACCTTGATGCTTCAGCTTGGGCCACAGCAGGCTTCTTCTTCTGTTTGGCAGCCATCTTGGGGTCGATGCCTGGACGCCCAAGAGCCTTACGCTTTTCTGCCTCATTGTGTGCTTGAACACATTTCTCTATGAAGTATTTCATCCGCTCTCTTGAACCTTTTGCTTCTTCACGTTTCTTGTGAAACTGTTCTTTGAGCACATGTAGTGTTTCCTTGAAGCTTTGAACATCAGCCACGCTGAGCTTGGCCAGGTTCTTCTTGAATTGAGCCTTTTCATAATCAATTTTTTTCTTTAGCTCGACGATCTTCTGAGCCAAGGCCACAACTCATTAGCAATGGCTCCATGGAAGATGACGCTGATGTCAACTGGCAGCTGGAAATCATCAATGGTGAGGCTGGGGTTGTCAAACCACTCATCAATGAAGTTGTTCAGAATATCCACATCAAAGAGGGGCAGATCGTTGAAGATCTCCGCCTCTTGCTTGCTCTTGATCAGTAGCTCAAGGGCATCATCACCAAGATCTCCGTCGCTTGACAGATCAATGGTTTCATCTTTGTTCTGCAGAACGCCAGCTGGAGTAAGTTCATGCCCAGAAATCTTCATGGGCTTCTTCTTCTTGGGCTTCTCCGCCTTCTTGGAGACACGAGAAAGACCTTCTGATTGCACACTGAGATCAGGAGGTGCAGTTGCCAATGGCTTCGCACGCGAAGCTTGTGGTGCGGCAGAGGGATTTGAAGCCTTTGACTTCTTCTACTTCTGCGGCTTAGGTGGAGATGGCGCTTCATCAGAATCTGCGTCATCAGCTGAGTGCTCCACGGAGGCCCCCCTGTACAGCTATGTGAGTGAGAAGGCCATCGAGGTTATAGAAGGGGCCGATGACATTTGGATTGGCATCGCGAGTGCCATCAGCCGTTGGAGCAGATGGACCAGGGTTTGAGTCGAGTCCAAATGCTTTATTTTTCTTAGCCGCAGACTCCTTTGGAGACTGAAAATTGCGCTTAAATAGATTGTCTTCACGACACCATAACAGAGATGATGGGTCGGCATTTTCTGGCTGCGGTCCACGGACCATGCAAGGGTAGAAGCCTTGAGCAATGGCTTCAGACTGGATATACAATATCTCCCCATGGTCGCTTGATGGCGTTCTTTTCAGCATATTCAGTAGTGACAAATCTGTACTTGAACCATTCCTCTGCCCAATATCTTCAAATCCATTGGATTCGAGTCTTGCGCTGATTGTAATTCTCTTCAGGATCTGTCTTGTACATTTCAAAGAGATCTGGTGGTAAGTCCTTGGCTATATCCCCACGGCGCTGCCTGCTGCCCTTTCTAGCTGATTTCTTAGTGGCTATTATATTCAAGCTGAAAGGCTTCAAGACGGTGAATGGCTTCCTTTTGCTGGTCAGACAGAAACTAGCTTCAGGAGAGTTCATGTGTCACTGTAAGAACTCTGCAAATGAATGCATACTATGAGAACCAAGGGATTCTCCCACGGACATGTACCTGTGACAGTATTAGAGGTGCGAGGGAAGGGGAAGAGGTCATATGCATTCTCAGAAGATTTTGAAGATAAATCAGTTTGAAGACATTGACCTCATAGCGCGAAGACATTCACTTATTTGATGAGAGTTGGTTCCAGATTTGTACGAATCCATGAATAAGTACAAGTGAGGAATCTAACTAGTTGTGAAGCATAAGTGAATATACTTTGCATGATATGAGATGCAGAACAAGATAGATCCAGATTTCGAAGTTAAGAAACCACTTTTGGTTGAAGTGGATGGATTTGACGGATCAAAAAGGTAGTAAAAAGTAAGTTTTAATTACCCTTGACGAACTGCTAGACGAGGCGAAGAGGGAGGCCGAGTAGTTCAATCTCCCGCACCCTAACTTGGCGACGGAAGAGACCTACGGCGGCGGCGGAGAGGACGAGGTCTGCGGCCGGCGTGAGGACGGCGTCAAAGAAGTCGCGGCAGCTAAGCGCTTCGTCTCCGGCTTCGTCGCGAGCTAGCGGAGGCGCTAGGGTTTGTGCGACGTGGCGAGGTGGAAGAGGATATTGTGACCGCGGTGAGTTGTGTATTTATAAGGAAAGGGACAGCACAGCATAATTACGCAGGTGCCCCTGGCGGTTCACATCTGAAGGACACGTGGCATGCATGAAACTCATTGGAAGTTGTTCCATGTTCCCACGCACGCCTGGAGTGTCGGGTGGTCGTTCCGGCTTCTCCGGTTTTCAGGCAATAAGTATATAGCATTAAGACCGATTTAACTTTTGTCTCGTTGTCTTCTGTTGACTAGGACTCAGAGAAGACAAAGGATAGATTCAATAGGATGCATATGATTTAGATAGATAGAATCTGAGGTAGAAGCATAGAGGGGGTTAGGGTCCGATCACATTCACTTAGATCAAAAGATTCAAACATGAAGACAAAGCTATAAGTGAATGTTGTAGAGGACAGAACACAAATATATATATGTATATATATCAGTTTGATACCAAATCAACATTGTGAAGATAAATATGAAGTCAAATCAATGTTGAAGACAAATCAAATGCGAAGACTTTGCGATTGTAACGCCAATTGAAACACTTCAAGCAAGAATTTGGTGGTGGCGTTACCCACCGTATAGGAAGTATTAGACCCAGACATGGCGCACAATTATCATGGCGCTCCGAAGTCAAATTCCGTCTTAATGTATTCACACTTAGAGTGTATGTCTTCATTTATTGAAGATATACTTCACTTCGTGTGTTGCACATCTAAGTCATCAACATGCATAAGCGTTAGGATGTGTGTCCAATCCCAGGACATTCGAGGATTCTAAGATATTTAGCTCACACCGCAACTTGCAAAACCTTTACTCATCCAAGGGCTTTGTGAAGATATCAGCCAATTGCTCTTCAGTGTTGATGTGAATGATATCAATATCTTCCTTCATGACATGATCTCTGAGAAAGTGATGACGGACCTGAATGTGCTTTGTCTTCGAGTGCTGAACTGGGTTGTTGGCAATCTTGATGGCGCTTTCATTGTCACAGTAGAGTGGCACTTGCTTCAGATGGATGCCATAGTCTTTGAGAGTTTGCTTCATCCATAGATGCTGAGCGCAGCAAGATCCAGCAGCAATGTATTCATATTCAGCAGTGGAGAGAGACACACAGTTTTGCTTCTTTGAAGACCAACACACAAGAGATTTTCCAAGAAAGTGGCATGTGCCTGATGTGGACTTGCGATCAACCTTGTCACCAGCATAATCAGCATGTGAGAATCCAACTAGATCAAACTCTGAGCCCTTTGGATACCATAATCCTAGTGTTGGGGTGTAAGCCAAATATCGAAGATTTCGCTACACAGCTAAGTGATGCGATTCCTTTGGTGCCGCTTGGAATCGGGCACACATGCAAACGCTAAGCATTATATCTGGCCTAGATGCACATAAATAGAGTAAAGAACCAATCATGGAGCGGTATACCTTTTGATCGAACTCTTTACCATTGTCGTCGGGACCCAATTGACCTTTGGTTGGCATTGGGGCCGTGTACCCTTTGCAGTCTTGCATCCCAAACTTCTTCAGGCAATCTTTGAGGTATTTCTCTTGAGATATGAAGATGTCGTTGCTCTGCTGACGGATTTGAAGACCAAGGAAGAACTTCAGCTCACCCATCATGGACATCTGATATTGCTCTTGCATCATGTGCCCAAACTCATCACTGTATCGTTTGTCAGTGCAGCCGAAGATAATGTCATCCACATAGATCTGGCACACAAACAGTTCACCATCGTATGTCTTCGTGAAGAGAGTGGGATCCAGGGAAACAGTTTTGAAGCCTTTGCTCTTCAGGAAGTCTTTGAGTGTGTCATACCAAGCACGAGGGGCTTGTTTGAGGCCATACAGTGCCTTGTTGAGCTTGTATACCATATCAGGATGTTTTGGATCTTCAAAGCCAGGTGGTTGTGCAACATACACTTCTTCTTCAATATTGCCATTGAGAAAGGCACTCTTCACATCCATTTGGTACAGGAGGATATTGTGATGGTTGGCATAGGCTAGCAGTATGAGAATGGCTTCAAGCCTAGCCACCAGAGAAAATGTTTCATCGAAGTCAATCCCTTCAACTTGAGTGTATCCTTGAGCAACGAGACGAGCCTTGTTTCTGACAACTTGACCATGCTCATCTTGTTTGTTGCGATAGATCCATTTGGTGCCAATGATATTGTGCTTGCGAGGGTCGGGACGCTTGACTAATTCCCACACATTGTTCAGCTCGAACTGTTGAAGCTCTTCTTGCATAGCTTGAATCCATTCAGGTTCCATGAAGGCTTCAGCAACTTTCTTGGGTTCTGATATAGAGACAAATGCAAAGTGCCCACAGAAATTTGCTAGCTATGTTGTCTTGAATGAGTGAGTGGACCATGTGCATTTATGCTATCAATTATCTTCTCATTCTGTACTTCATTTGCAACACGAGGATGAACTGGATGAAGATTTTGCCCTTGCTGACCATTGTCTTCTTCTTCAACATTGGCTTCAGGCTGAGCAGTGTCTTGAGGATGATTAGGTGCAGAAATGATAAGTTCCTCTTCAATCTATGCCTCTGAAGGTATGATTTCTCCAGTACCCATAAGCTTAATCGATTCACTAGGATGGACTTCATCTAGCACACTTGGCAGGTGCTCTCTTTGCGAGCCGTTAGTCTCATTGAACCGCACATCTACCGTTTCAACCACTTTATAGTGAAAGAGGTTGAAGACTCTGTAGGAGTGAGAATCCTTTCTGTAACCAAGCATAAAACCTTCATGTGCTTTCGGTGCAAATTTTGAAGTGTGATGTGGATCCTTGATCCAGCACCTAGCACCAAATACTCTGAAGTAACTGACATTTGGCTTCTTACCAGCTAGAAGCTCATAGGATGTCTTTTTTAGAAGCTTGTGAAGATAAACATGGTTGATGACGTGGCATGCAGTATCAATGGCTTCAGGCCAGAACTTCCTTGGAGTCTTGTACTCATCAAGCATCGTCCGAGCCATCTCAATGAGTGTTCTGTTCTTGCGCTCCACGATGCCATTCTGCTGGGGTGTGTATGGAGCAGAGAACTCATGAGTGATGCCCAATGTATCAAGATAGGTGTCGAGGCTTGTGTTCTTGAACTCTGTGCCGTTGTCACTTCTGATGTGCTTGATCTTGATGCCATAGTTCGTCATGGAACGATTGACGAAGCGTCTGAAGACATCCTGCACTTCATTTTTGTAAAGGATTATATGCACCCATGTGTATCTTGAATAATCATCAACAATGACGAAGCCATATAGGCAAGCAGTGGTAGTAAGAGTATAGTAGTGAGTAGGGCCAAATAAGTCCATGTGAAGCAGCTCGAAGGGTTGAGATGTTGTCAGGATTGTCTTCGAGGGATGCTTGGCCCTAGTCATCTTCCCAGCTTCACAGGCACCACACAAATGATCCTTCTTGAACTTGACGCCTTCCATGCCTACGACGTGTTTCTTATTCGCGAGAGTGTACAAGTTCCTCATGCCCTAGCCTCTGATGCCAGAGCCAGCACTCTGAAACTTTTGCTAGAAGACATATGGCCAACTATGGTCCTGCTGAGAAATCTACCATGACCAAATCATCCTTTCGATATCCTTCAAAGACTAGAGATTTGTCAGACTCCATAAGCACAAGGCAATGATATTTGCCAAATATCACAATCATGTTCAAGTCACAAAGCATTGAGACAGACATTAAGTTGAAACCAAGGGATTCAACAAGCATCACTTTATCCATGTGCTAATCCTTTGATATTGCAACTCTACCTAGACCCAATACCTTGCTTTTACCAGTGTCAGCAAATGTAATGTGACTCTTGTCAGATGGACGTAAGGTTGAATCCATGAGAAGACTTCGATCACCAGTCATGTGGTTAGTGCATCCACTGTCCATAATCCACTCAGAAGCCTTTGGTATCGTACCCTACAGTGCAGTTAGGGGGATAGGCTTCACCAACGGAAATGTGAAGCATAAACATTTGACGGACAAGCATATTATCAAAGTTCAGATCCTGGTTAGGGTAGATAGGATGACTGTCAAGGAAACCAGGAACAAAATACATAGTAAGACCATTTGGGAATTTTATCTTGCGCCCCACAAGATGTATTAGGTCCCCAGCAATAGCATTTGACGCCTTTGGTTTCCGGCTGGAGACCTTTCCTTGCAGAAGAGAGTTAAGTTTTCTTAACCACCCACATTTTCAGGGGTGGCTTCGAAGCAACGAGTCTAAGTGCAGCATCTGAGAACTTTGGCTTGGAGCCCTAGCAAATAGCCTTGCAGGAGGTGAATAATACTCATATGAATAAGCGAATATTTTTTGGTCTTATGAACATAGCGGTTTCACGAAACACACTCATGCTCATAACTCTGAGTATATTTCCCTGCAAAACATTGACGTTAGGGTGACTCTATTGAGTCCTCTATTTGTATGAAGCCTTTGGACCATATGAAGCCTTTGGTCTGTGGTTTGTCTTCTTCCCTGGTTGTGTCATGATGACATTCACCTGAAGATTCTCAAGGCAACTTTTGGGTACCCAGATCTTCTTCAAAGGTGGCCCATTCCTGCAGTTAGTACCAATATACCTGGCAAACACTTCACCATTCTTATTCCTAAACAGTTTATAGTTTGCATCAAAGGATTCATCAATGATAATCGGGTTAGCACAAGTGAAGCCAGACAAGTTAGAGGGATCCACTAAAGGTTCCTTTGCAGCAACCCATGTGGTTTTGGGGTACTGCTCAGGCTTCTAGTAGGAACCATCAACATTCATTTTCCTCTCGAACCCAACACCCTCTCTCCTAGGGTTTCGGTTCAGAATCTGCTTGTTGAGGACATCAAATAGTGTTTGATGCCCTTTGAGACTTTTCTACATTCCTGTCTCAAGCAATGTCTTCAACCTGGCATTCCCATCAGCAATAGTAGTGGTATCCTCAGTAGAGGGGTTAGTTACCACATCAACAGTTGAAGATATTGCAACAGTAGCAGCACTAGAACATTCAGCAATAGAGACAGCGTTATCACGCTCAAGACATTTTAGGCATGGTGGTTCAAATCCTTCCTGAGCGGAACTGATTTGTTGAGCGTGGAGTCACTCATTCTCTTTTTGAAGATCTTCATGAGCCGCTCTCAAGTTCTCAAATCTTGGTTCCTTTGAAGATAATCGTAGGAAAGCTTTTCATGAGTTGTTGAGAGCGTTTCATGACGACTTTCAAGTTCCTCGTATTTAAGATGAAGATTTTTTATGTCTTCAATTAAGAACTGAGATCGGGTCATTTCCGCGTCCAACAGGTCATCGCTTTTGTCTAGCAATTTTTGAATATGTTCCATGGCATTCTGTTGTTCAGTTGCAATTTTAGCAAGTGTTTTGTAGCTAGGTTTAGATTCACATTCAGAGTCATCTTCACTTGATGTTTGAAAGTAAGCATCGCGTGAGTTTACCTTCGCACCGCGTGCCATGAAGCAGTAGGTGGGAGCAGAGTCGTCCTTGTCATTAGCATCAACATTGGTGACGGAGCCATTGTCTTCAGTGTTGAAGATGGACTTGGCAACGTAGGTTGTAGCTAGAGCCAGACTTGCAACGCCAGAGTCGGACTCCTCCTCAGACTCCACCTCTGCCTCCTTAGAAAACAGACTCCTCCTCTGAATCCATCTCCTTGCCAACAAAAGCACGAGCCTTGCCAGATGAGCTCTTCTTGTATGATGAAGACTTGGACGAAGACTTGGAAGAAGACTTTGAGGATTTCTTCTTCTTCTTGTCATCGGAATCATATTCCTTGCTCTTCTTCTTCTTGGTCTCATTGTCCCACCGTGGACACTCAGAGATGTAGTGACCAGGTTTCTCGCACTTGTGTCATGTTCTCTTCTTGTGATCACGAATGGAAGCTTCATCATTTCTTGAGCTGGATCTTGAAGACTTTCTGAAGCCTTTCTTCTTGGTGAACTTCTGGAACTTCTTCACAAGTATAGCAAGCTCCTTTCCAATGTCTTCAGGATCCTCAGAAACGCTGTCAGATTCTTCTTCAGAAGAGGAAACAACCTTTGCCTTCAAAGCGCGAGTTCGGCCATAGTTGGGACCATAGATATCTCTTTTCTCAGATTGTTGGAACTCATGCGTGTTGAGCCTCTCAAGTATGTTAGACGGATCGAGAGTCTTGAAGTTAGGGCGTTCTTGAATCATTAGGCCCAGGGTGTCGAATGAGCTGTCAAGCGATCTCAGAAGGGTCTTGACGATTTCATGCTTGGTGATCTCAGTGGCGCCGAGTGCGCGAAGCTCATTTGTGATATCAGTCAGGCGATCAATTGTGAGCTGGACATTCTCATTGTCATTTCTCTTGAAGCGGTTGAAGAGGTTGCGAAGAACACTGACCCTTGAGTCTCTCTGGGTTGAGACACCTACATTCACCTTGGAGAGCCAGTCCCAGACTAGCTTCGAAGTTTCCAGAGCACTCACATGACCATACTGTCCTTTGGTCAGATGACCACAGATGATGTTCTTGGCAGTAGAATCTAGTAGAATGAACTTCTTGACATCAGAAGGGGTGACACCTTCACTGGTCTTGGGAACGCCATTCTTGACGACATACCAGAGGTCGACATCAATGGCTTCAAGATGCATGCTCATCTTATTCTTCCAGTAGGGGTAATAAGTGCCATCGAAGACAGGGCATGCAGCGGAGACTTTGATTATCCCTGTAGTCGGCATAGCTAAAACTCCAGGTGGTTAAACCGAATCACACAGAACAAGGGAGCACCTTGCTCTGATACCAATTGAAAGTGCTAGTTATCGACTAGAGGGGGATGAATAGGCGATTTTTATGGAAGTCTTAGAAACATGGGAGTTTCGAAGACAGACAATAGAAATGAACCAATTGATATGCAGCGGAACGTAGACTACACTAGACAAGCCATAGTCAAGTAAGCAATGAAGTGAAAGCACGAAGACTATTAGCAGCTAGGTAGTATGGATCAGGATGGAATATGGTATGAAGCCAAACAACAACAGTCTTCACATAGTGAAGTCAATCAGATCATGCAAGCAGGCAATGACTTCATGAAGACAAACTGTAAGTAAGGAGAGGTAAGAGATAGAACCAGTTGCTTGGTGAGGACAAGGATTTGTTGGACCAGTTCCAGTTGCTGTGACAACTATACGTCTGGTTAGGGAGGCTGAGATTCAACTCAGAAGACCGCGTCTTCACCTTATTCCCCTTGAGCTAAGGACACTTAGTCCTCGCCCAATCACTCTGGTAAGTCTTCAAGGTAGACTTCCAAACCTTCACAGACTTCGTTCACTGGCGATCCACAATGACTCCTGGATGCTCAGAACGCGAGGCCTAACCGGCTGGAGGATTCATAGTCCTCAAGTGTAATAAGTCGTCAGATCATGCGGACAGAAAGACTTCAGTGATGCCTAACACTCTTTGGCTTTGGGTGTTTTGGGGTTTGTCCTCGCAAGGATCTCTCTGTCAAATGCTTCGGAGGTGGTTTGCTCTCAAACGACAAAAGCCGTGCACTAACTCTGAGCAGCCACCAATTTATGGTGTAGGGGGTGGGCTATTTATAGCCATGAGGCAACCCGACCTGATTTGTCCGAAATGACACTGGGTCACTAAGGAACTAACACGTGTCCAACGGTCAGATTTCAAACACACGCGGCAGCTTGACTTGGGCTACAAGTAAAGCTGACTCATCCAGCTCTAGATAAGATTTGCTCTCATTGTCTTCGCTCGAAGACATAGGATTTGGTTGAGCATCACTTTAGTCACTCTGACTTTGTTCACTTGGACCCCACCACTACAAAAAAAGAAACATCCGTGACATTTTGGGCCGAACGAAAAAAAATTATGTCATACATATGACACTTCTATGACGATAATTGTGACAAAACCCGGTATCATCATAGATGTGGTGGGCTCCTACTTCTATGACAAAAAATCATGACAGAAAATGGGCTTTTCGTCCTGGGCGGGCTGGAGACGCAGCTGCATGACATTCTTTGGGCCGTCCATGACGGAAAAAACCGTGGTAGAATCGAGGGGGAGGAAAATTTCGGGGAGTTCCCGGTTACGGTGGGAGGTCGGGGGCCGAGCGATGCGCGTTTCTCTCGTACACGTACGCGCGTGTGTGCGAGGCGTTGGCTCTAACTGAACCCGAGCGAGGCGTTGGGCTTTAACTGAACCCGAGCGATTGCACTGCAGGCTACGCGTTACTGAACCCAAGCAATCTATCGATGGCTGTTAACTGAACCCGATCGACCGATTCCTTCGCTACTGCTGCTAACTGAAGCCGATCGATTGGATGAACAGTGAGCGTTGCAGGGGGGTTGGATGAAAAGTGAGCGGTGGCGTTGCCTCTGGATGAACAGGACCCCGTGGTGTGGTGGAGGGCTGGATGAACAGTAGACGGTGGAGGGGTGCCCGTGGAGGGGTGGTTGAACAGGACCCCGTGGTGTGGAGGGCTGGATGAACAGTAGACGATGGAGGGGTGCCCGTGGAGGGGTGGTTGACCAGTAGCCGGTGGAGTAGCACGCGGTGGAGGCTGGATGAACAGGAGCCCGTGGAGGCTGGAGGAGGTCGACGGTAGCCCGTGGAGGCTGGAGGAGGTCGACGGTGGAGATCAACAGTATCCCGTGGAGTCCCGTTTTGCGGTACGCCACACCCCTCCCGATGAACAGGACCCCCGTTTTGACCTTAGGAGGTCCGTTTCGTCCGTTTTGCGGTACGCCACACCCCTCTCGATCAATAGGACCCCCGTTTCGACCGTAGGAGGTCCGTTTCGTCCGTTTTGCGATACGGCACACCCCTCCCGATCAACAGGACCCCCGTATCGACCGTAGGAGGTCCGTTTCCTCCGTTTTGCGGTATGCCAGACCCCTCCCGATCAACAGGACCCCATTCCGAACGTAGGAGGTATGTTTCCTCCGTTTTGCGGTACGGTGTGAAGCACTACGGCCGTGAGGAAGCACTACGGCCGTTGGATGGACATCGTACGATCACTGCAGCTAGAATCGTTTATATTGACTAAGTTGACAAAGCCCTTGGTACGCGTCAACTTAGTAGGCCCACAGCTCGGATTTGGCAGAGAACATATAGCCCATTTGTGATTTGTAAGAATGTACAACCCATTTTTTAATTCTAATGGAATTTACTACTGCCCATTTACAGTTTGTTAAAAGTACAGCCCAACTTCTAGCTAGGACAACGATTAATAATTTCAAACAACCGCTCAAAACAGAATTAAAAAAAATTCCCACATTTTGATGGGATCCGAAATTTCTAGTCAGGTTAAATATAATTTCAAAATAAAGTTGTATTACGTTAAAATCCAATGAAATATTGCGCGCGCAACAAGTAATGAAATTAAAATTTTCAAATTCCAAAAATAATATATTTTTCAAACTAATTACGTGTTTGGTGCATAGTAACTGTCCAGTTATTATAATTACATCCCATTTATTATTTCTTAAAGTCCATTTTCTTGTTAAGCCTAATGCGTACCTCCTAGGAAAGTTTGCAGCCCAGCGGGGCGGAGAATAACAAGTTGACCCGGATATTGTGTACAACTGTCGGCCCAGTTGCATTGCTGATGTTGAAAAAAAGGCATGTGTAGTACAGTACAACCTAACATGGTTACTCAGCCCACATTCAGCGACGCCGGGAAGGCCCAAACAAGGCTTCTGTACAACTTTTTGAAGTCACTGAGTTCAATTAATAACTTAAGAAAAAAGTTAGATTACAGTGGAACCTAATTAAAAGCTATCACGAGCAATAAATAATTCAACGGGTCCCACTTGTGCGTGTGCGCGTGTGTGTGTGTGTGTGTGTGTGTGTGTGTGTGTGAGAGAGAGAGATAGAGAGAGACCCATCGGTCGATGCTCGTAAATACATCTTTCAGCCATATGCATTGCTGATGCTCAGTAAAAACTTATATAGTTGACACAATCATATAGGACATCATAGCACACTGAACTTGCATACAAAAATTTCACGCAGGTGGCACAATCAGGATGGAAGTAGTGGATCGCTACGGGAAGGGCTATGTTGAAACCAACGAAGTTGTACATAACGGTTCATCGTCTTTATCAATGACGGGGAAATATCTTGAATGTTGTGCAAAGAAAACAGACAGACAACACAATAAGTTCTGCTAGCACATTAAGTTGACGTACAACCCTTTCTAAAAAAAGTTCAGGTACAAAATTAGAACAGGTCACAATCAAATGTACTGGCATATCAGTGCTTCACACCCATAGCTCGGATTTAACTAGTATCTGACAAGATTCAGTTGTTACCTCAAATTAGAGCACATCCAGGCAGCCAGCCCTGCCTCTTCTCCCAAAGAAGCAGTGGCCTCCGCCGCGCGATGGAGTAGGCCCTGTGCCATCCATCGTTCCGAGCAACACGGGGAAAGTCTGACGTTGACTCCTGTAATGGACGTCGTCGACGGACCCTGGCACCAGCGGCGGCGGCAGGACTTCGATTGATGGATTGACCACTTCTTCGACATGCACGAACACTCGATACAGGTACATCCCTAACGTGGTCCGCGGCGGCCTTGGTGGCGACGAATAGTACAACCCCGGTTCCTGCACTGGTATCTCAACACCAATCACCTTCGGTATGGTGGACGGCTTCTTCATCCATGCCATAACCGTCAGAGCCCAGCTGTCTGGAGGAACAAACATACTTACGAGCTCACCTCCAAGGTCGTTGATAAGCTCATTCATGGACTCGTTGTTCCAAGCACGTCGAGGCATGCCGTGGAAGGTAAGCTTTGTTAAAAACTCAAGCTCAGAGGGCACCGAGCCCCATCCTGGGTGCCACCGATCAAAGCTCACCAGCGCGCCATCGCAGAACAAATGCCGGGAAGATTCGAACACACGATTGCAGTCGAAAGTTGTCCGGAACCTGACAAAGAAATCAGCCGGTGGCGGACAGACTTCGACGAGCAAGTCACTTATTTGGATGCCGTGCGCAATGCCAAGAGCTTTGACAAGGTCGTCCGGCGAGACGGGAGGCCGGTCGCCGTTGATGGTTACCATCAGCACTTTGCCGGCAAACTGGTCGTCAAGCGCCGCCATGCCACTGTTGAGCGACAGCATGCAGCGACCGAAGGCAGGACGGACCTCAGGATCTCCGGCTCGGAGATCCGCGTTGTCCGGCGACATGATAGTGCGCTTGAGTACAGGGAGTACAGGAGGGGGATTTCGGGGAACTGGAGTAGGAATCAAGATTCCAGAGGTGGGGGAGGGGCGGGAGACTGGGGATGAAAAGGTAGCATGAATTTCGAGCACGCGCCAATATGCTCTCGGCGCGCAAGCACACGAAAACACCGGTGGCGCCCACATGTCAGCCTAAGAGTCCTTATTCTTTCTTTTTTGGAGAGCCCGGCCTTTTTTTCAGGATCTTTTGAGAGCTCGGCCTGAGAGTCATAATTGACCTGTTTGGCATTGCGTTACTACTCGGCCCATATTCAACGACACCTCACTGGCCCAAACAAGTGTACATCATCGAAAAGACACTGAGCTCAAATTATATAACTTGAAAAAAGGAGATATACTCTAAACACTGGAGAATGGTGATGCCCTCATTTAGCCCACCAGTAGTTCGAGACAATAAACAGTTCGAAACAACGATATATACAACATTCAAACACTGACTAGTGACTACTACTGACATAAACAGCAAGACATGATAGTTCATAAGAAGTCTTGCTACACCACCAAAACGCACCCATCTGCAGCGCTCAGACTCTCGTGATCCAGACGAGAATGACATTCTAAACAGAAGTAACTATTACATAGTAAGAGTGAAATAGACGAGGATGACCAAATGACAAGGAATATGCATAACAAAAGAAAGAACTACCCATCCAGAACCAGCAGCAAAGACAACAAAGTCATTCGAAGAGATGATCCAACACCATCATAATTTGCAGCCCCGCTTCAGCGACCAGTGATCCGGAGACACCAGTACTCCACCCTTTCGATGCAATAGCCCAATTACCTATCAACCTGAAGGCTTGAACCACATAACTGCCTGTCATAATTGAGACATCCAAGGATCAAAGTTAATCCGGCTCACCTTCTTTTGGCTGCAGGCTGTATCATTGACAATCAGGGGAATTTTCTCCTGAACTCCTAGGGCTTGCCGTGTAGACACAGTTTTCCATAGCAAACAGAGCCTCTCTGCGATCATGGTCCTTGCCAACGGTGATCTCCTGGTTAATCGGATAATTGAGTCCGAGAAACAGAGAGTGTAAACCAAGGCTGTTTACCCGCCTCCAACTAAAAAATCCTAAAGGCCCCAACAAGCTGCTATCCTGCTCATAGACGTAACAGCCACTGTCCGGATACTCACGTATTACACGGTGCTTGTATAAAGTGGGGTTTTTGCAATATAAATTTTCCGGCTCATGTGTCCGAATGATCATCAGTCTTTTGTCGTCGTCTGATCGAGCGAGGAACCAGTTGTGCTTCCCTGTTTTTGGCAAAGGTGGTGTGATTACAAAGGGCAGTAACTGTAGGGACACTGCATCATATCAAAAAGGACAGGCATTGTTAATGTAAGATCAGCATTGTTCAGAGTATGAGTAGGATAATGCAAGAAACAGCATTGATATGTGCCTGTTGGAACTGGGAGGAAAATATAGGGAAATGTATACTGGGTTCGAAAATATAGAAGTGCCATGCATGGTTATACTCATGTTATCTCGCAATCGATTCTTCACAGGAAACTACCATGTCATGCATGTTATGTACTCCCTCCGTTCCCAAATATTTGTCTTTCTAGGCATTTCAAATAGACACAACATACAGATGTATGTAGACATATTTTAGAGTGTAGATTCACTCATTTTGCTCCGTATGTAGTCACTTGTTAAAATCTCTAGAAAGACAAATATTTGGGAACGGAGGGAGTAATCATGTTCTGTCCTCACAAACAAATTCTTCAAGGTAACTAACAGACCATGCATTGTTATATACTCGTGTTCTGTGGGCAAAAAATTTGTGAGGATATTATTCTAGCCATTGATTGCTGAAGGGCGAATATAGGTATGTACACATGGTAAGCATTGCAGGATTTCACTACTTCCAAATATAGAGTTCTCCATATGCACATTTACTTCCCTAATGTATGGTTAGATGAAACCAACAGTGTGGTGCATGTTTCTACATCATGAAAATGAGGAAACTAACATGGCCATTGATACACACTCATATTTAGTAGTAGTGTATAGATTACTGTAAAATAAGGATAATATCCATATATTCCTAACCGTTTGATTATTCAGGGTACAAATTGGCTGTAATGACATAGTCACAATCGCATGAATTAACTCATTCCAAATATAGCTGATTTACGGCGTCTCTAATACATTGCCATAGTTCTACTCAAATTCTGCTCAAACAGGGATATGCCAATCATCACAAAAAGTTCAAACAGTGTCATGGCGTCATCATTAACATGAGACGGAAACAACTTACACGCGTCGTCCCAGCAATACGTGGTGCCATCTGCTTTGTCGATCACGTAGATGATGCCATTGTGTTCAATAGCATCACAGAAGTGTGTATCAGCTTTGATGATGATCCACTGCGAGCCGAGTTGTCTCCAGCTAAAGAAGGCACCAGCGTAAAGATAGGCGAGTCCGCGGTCGAACAAGGCAATTAGCTTGAAGTCTGCGTAATTCGCATGTCGTGTGGGCACTTGGCAGATTACAATCTTCTGCAAAACAAGGTCCGTCCAACTGGCGTACTAATCTAGATGACTTGGACCGCGATGGTAATACTCTATATAATCCAACGGAGGAAGGATAATCTCATGGGAGGTCTGGAAGTTCACGAGCACCAACTTTTACCGTCTTCTCTGAAGGCAGCCATCCAGTGGGAGTTCATGCCGACCCAGTACATATCTGCCAAGAAGTTTCGGGCGATGGTGATCGGATCGATGTCGAGGGAAATGATGTACAGCGACCCACTACATGCCTGCAAAGAAGTTTCGGCTAATGGAGATCGGATTGAAGTCGAGGGGCATCATGCACGCCTCCGTATCATGGTGAGCCAATCTCGCAAGACCAGATAGCAGCAAGCAGGGTGTCTTGAAAAGCTTAGGCATCGCTTCGACGATGGCCGGGTGCATGTCCCTCAAGCATGCAGCCAGCCGCAGGGCGCTCAACATATCCATACACGAACAACAGAGGTCGAGGATGTCACTGGGGATATTGCTCCAATCGTGGCTCATATGGATGTTGCGCGGTTCGCGTTTGGCCATGGTGGAGTTTGGAAGGGGGCTTGATTTACGGGGGAGAAGGATGTCGGTGCTGGAGCGGCTAGCGAGGGAATAGTGGTACTAGGGGAGGCGAGGGAGGCAATGGTACACGGGGGCACGGTGAGATGGAGACGGAGACGGAGACGGAGAAGGAGATGGAGATGGAGTGGTGCTATGGGAGCGGCGAGGGAGACGAGGCGAGGCGCCAATGTGCTGTACAGCGGCGGTGATAGACTGCACAGTGCACAGGGTGAGGCTGACTTTGGTAACCCGAACACGCCGCCTGGACTAGTGTCAGGCGCAGGGTGTTGTCACTTCACTGTGAGGACCGGATGAATAGTATTTTGACCATCAAGTGTACCACAGTTGTACTACTACTACTAGTAGTAGGAACATGATTACTCCAGTATTGTATAGCGGAAATAGGTCTCTCGTGCTAGCATGCCTGTTCACTTCATCGTTCAGGTATCATCCATATTGCGAGCAGAACCAAATTCTCGTGCATGCCCAATCAACGCCCTGCCGCAATGCATGCAGTGGTCGTTCTGGTGCATCAAGGACGGCATTCAGATCGTTCCACACTTGAGAAGAGGAAAAATGGAAAGGTAGAACGCGGCAACAGAGGAAGAGAACAATGGCTAACAAGGCTGGGAGGGGATCAAGCAGGAAGTTAATGCTCCACACCTAAAGGTTTTGGGAAAACCTAATTTTCATAAGGTGACTTATACTCACCTAAACGGAGGGAGTATTCCTTAACCAGAGAATGTTGTGTCTCCCACTCACGCGCTCAAAAAAAAACTACGACACATTCTTTTATCTGTTTGCATAGGTCCCACCTATCAGGAAGGATGGGCATGTGCACGAACAGGTATGACTCATCAGTCTACCCGCATAGCCTTTTCGTTTAGTCTACCTAGACGTCTAATCAACTCCCTGCACGCCACTTCTCCCATTTACTTCTCCATCAGGAACCGATTCTCCTCGGCTTCTTCACCTCCCCTTCGTCTTCATTTGCATCCGAACCCCACTGCGTTCACATTGTTTTAACCTCTTTAAATAATCATCTACTACTTTAGTTAGACTAGCCATCTAATTCTAATTCTCCAAACCATAGCCTCCGTTCCAGCGGTTCCAAATGGCGAAAGAGATCGAGATGCAGGTTTTTAGCGTCCAACATGTCCTCGTCGAAGGCTCGATGCGCATAGTTGCCACCGTCACCGTCCACCCAAGGGTTGTTCGGCGGTGGATCAACAATGTATCCAACTCCCTCGAAAAGGTAGAGACGAGGGTCATCGGTCTCGACGCAGAGTACATGGAGCGTGCCCCTGGGAAGATCCAGCGCGCTGCCGTCCTTCAGCTGTGCCTCGAAGATGATGTTTTGGTGTACCACATCATACACTCGCCCTCCAACCATGTGAGCTTCACGATTTCTTGTCTCGGGAGGACGTATACTTCTCTGGGGCAGCCATCGAAGGGGAGAAACAGAAGCTGGAGCCGTACAACCTTGATTTGAAAAGCATCGCTGACCTACAAACCAGAATCAAAATTCCTGTAGAAGATTGTGATAAACAGACACCATCCCTATTCGACGTAGCAAATATTGTGCTCGGTACAAATCTTCAGAAGGGTCACGAGACGGTGGCATTAAGGTCGTCTGGATGGGAGAATTATCCCTTGACGTACGAGCGGATAAAATATGCTGCCCTCGATGCCCGTGTGAGTTTCGAGATAGCTGCAAGGTCCAAAGAGCTTGTTGTGAAGCCGTCTCCCACAGAGAATGAGAACAAGAAGAAGAAGAAGAAGAAGAAGAAGAAGAAGAAGAAGAAGAAGAAGAAGAAGAAGAAGAAGAAGAAGAAGAAGAAGAAGAAGAAGAAGAAGAAGAAGAAGAAGAAGAAGAAAAGGTTGCACCAGCAGGAGGGCATTATGCATGGATGAACTATTTCCTCTCTTGTAAAAAAATTTATTCCCTCTCGGTGTATATTGATATAGATGGACTATTTCGATGGTGTGCATGTCTTTGGAACAGAGTAGTAGCGTGGGTCCGCTTGACTATAAGGAACTATTTATCTGCATATATAGGTTTCTCTACTACTCCTTCCAGTGATCGGTATGCAGTGCATGTGTCCGTAGACATGACAGCTTGTCCATGGAAGTTCAACTACGGCGACCATCACGTTTCATCTCGCGATTCCCACGACGCCTCTGCAACCCACGGCACCACGCCCCCCGACGTGCGCCTCACCCCTCTCAGCCGCACCGCCCCTCTGCCTTTGTGTGCATGACATGTGGGCCCCCTAAAATGCGGCAAGCATCAAGTTTCTACCATAGCCCCCTAAAACTCGAGATTTGTTTCTTTACTATACATGCACGCAACAATTTAATGGACATTGTAATCTCAACATGTGATGGGGAGCTCTAAATTTGAATTTGAAACATATAAAACGAAAAGATTCAAAACAAATAAACAGGGAGAGAGGGAGTATATCGTAGGATGTGTCCCATACAAAATAAGTCCCCTGGTTTGTCACCGCGAATATGCGGTTAGAAAGGAGCACAACGTCTTCCTACTCGTACGGCAACAAATCGGCCGCAAACAGCATGGTCCGCCTTTGACCGCCATGTGCAAGGTTCGTGCTATCTTATTCAATCTCACCGTGGTTCCATCGTACCAATTCATGCGGTGGCCCGTTGCATGGCTGATCCCAATGTTGGACAAAGGTTCTACGGGAACGGTGTCACCGTTGTAAATGTTGTGCAAATTGATGTTGGTACCCTCCCGTACATATGCAAGCCAATCTCCACTTGCACCGAGCCTAACCTGTGAAACAGTGGGCAAGGGGAGAATTAGGAAATGGACATGGAAGTAGTCTTTAGAATGCATTTACTACATGATCAAACTCATCTTACCTGCTCATCGGAGGAAATCCGAGTGCCCCTCAATGCCGGCATCTCAAGGGGCGTCAACTTGCAACTACGGCCACACCGCGATGGAGAGACCCCCAAGGAAACATCCTCGTGCGTTCCACAGAACATCAAGATGCATTTGTATGAGTAGTTTATCTTGTGAGAGAAAAGGATGAACGAGGGAAGGCCTCTAGAGATAGAGATGGACAGTACTACTACCAATGTGCTGGCCCGTGCGTTGCAATGGATCCAAAGTAGTAGAATAATACTTGTTCACGTGCTTGAAATATAAACACTCTAGTTTTGATATACATGTGTCAGCAGACATGACAGCTTGTCCATGGAAGTTGAACCACGGCGACCATCACGTTTCTTGTTTCTACCACTGCCACACCCACACGCGATTCCCACGACGCCGCTCCAACCCACGGCACGACGTCCCCCGACGTGGACATGGATCCTCTGACGTGGCTATCACTGCCTTGCCCTTCCTTTCCTTCGCTGACAGGTGGGACCCACGCTTATGGGTCCCACATGTCAGTGACAGAATGGTAGGATTGTTCGCGTCAGGGGATCCTCATCCCCCCGACGTGCCCCTCATCCCTCTCGGCCCCACCGCTCCTCTGCCTTTGTGTGCATGACATGCGGGCCAGCTGAACTGCGGCGACCATCAACTTTCTACCACAGACACACCCGATTGGACGCGGTTTGCCTGCTCCGCTGCTGTGCTCTGATCCGTACTCCCGCACCATCGAATTTTCATCCAGCGGCTGTGACACATTTCGTCCCGGGCATCAATCCTCAGCTGGTGTACTTATGTACTATAGGTAGTACCCGCCGGTGTGGCCATCTACGCCTCGTAACGCCCCGATGCCCAGCTGTGGCACCCTCGCCATGGCCACTCCACCACCGGCCGGTTCATCTCGAACGAGTGAGTCGCGAACCACGCCACCACCATGAGAATGACATGTGGGCCAGCCGCATTTAAGGTCCGCATGTCATTGACTCATAGGCCGGGCACTAAGCCACTGAAGTTCAGTCCCGTGGGCCCCGAGAGGGAAATGTAACTCCTGCGGCAGGCCTTGTGGTGCTCCTGCAGTACGAGCTCATGCCAAAACTGGAATTTGTTTCTTACTACTACCAACTAGTACTAGTAAGGTACACGTGCATTGCACGCATGAGATTCTGGTGGTTTGTGCATTATGCTTCTACATGTGGAGCTTTCTGGATTCTAACATGTGGCAAAATCTGGTGGAATATAAGGTTAGGCAAGTTTGATTAACTTAGGTGAGTGTTTGGTTCAAGCCACACCTTAGGCAAGCCACACTAAGGCCCCACATGACATACACACAAAAATGTGGCAAGATTCCCTTAGGCTTGCCAACTTGTGGCTCTCATTTTGAAGAACTAATAACTTTGCCTAAGCTTAGTTGTGGCAAAGTTAGTCATGAATTAAGTTCAACCATGGAGTCTTCTAGATTATACATGTGGCAGAATCTGGTGGATGATATCCAAAGGCTAGTAGTGCTCGGATTTTCCATCTTTGTACCGTCGGATTGGCTTCATCCAACGACCAACTTTCAAAGTTTTTCACACACTATATAGGGGGTATAGATATAGATGTGCCGGTCCGTTGCAATGGATGCAAAGTATATCTATTTAGTGGAGTGCACTCTAAACACATTATCTATTTATTTTTCTCTAACCTTCCGTAGCCATGCAACCAAGCCACATAAGCTTCATGGGTGCCCCCCACATCATATTATTCATACTACGTTGATTGAAAAAAAGATAAATCACCCAAAACAAGATCTTCCCGTTTTTTGTTCCTACGATGTTGTGCCGTGCACGTACCTACTAGTTGTATAGTGGTAGTACTAGTAATATAGTATTAGGAGTACAAACTTGGTACTAGTAGGAGTAGTACTAGTACGGAATGCTCCTACTCTATCAACGAGCCCCGTCTGACACCAAATTTCTTGGCTTCCGTGCTACAGCTAGATCTTCCCCTCATTTCTGTTTTCCAACCCGGCGGCGGGCGGGGTGTCGGTTCGCTCAACGGCGGTCCCACATGAAAGTGAAAATGCTAGGCAACACGCCTTCCCTAAGCTATGTGTCATGCCGGATGGGCCGTGTTGTACTCCCGATTCCCGAGCGTGTGGGGGTGCGACGCGAACGCGGCAGGCCTTTTCCTTTTACCAGCAATGTGCCTGTGCATTGCGACGGATCCAAAGTAGTAGAATAGTACTATTTGTTCACAAACTTGAAATAAATCACTATTGTTTTGATATACTCCTAATATATTACTCCCTCTGTACCTAAATATTTGTCTTTTTTGAGATTTCAAATGGACTATCACATACGGATTATATAGACATATTCTAGTGTTTCTAGCAAGATGCCCGCGCGTTGCATGAAGTTGATGGAAAAGGTAAGCACAACTTATAAATTGACGGATGGAGTACTAGTTACAGTGATGCATATAATTAAGCAAAGGGATCGCACATGTCGGTATTGACTGGAACGAGAATGCAACAGCACAATAAGAATTAAGGCCACGATGATGCGATCGCAGTGGTGGTTACAGAAGGCAAGAAGAAAGATGGATCCACGAACGTACGACCTCCTCCTCCTCAACTTAGTGCGCCGGGCCACCGACCGGCGGCTAAGGAGCGGCGGCTTTTGTGGCGAGGTCGAGGTGCTTCTCAGCAAAGGCATCCAAGGCTTCCAGCCGGTTGAGGAAGGCCAACATCGTAGCGTCCTCACTGGCCTTGTAGATACCTATGTACACGATTTGCTCGTACACGTGGATGTGTAGGTCGACGAATTCTTGCAGGGCGAGGTGCCTCGCGGCGAGCGCGACCTCTAGGTGGACATTCTTCGTGGCGTCGGCGGGCAGTCGCAGGGCCACCAGTGCTTGAAAGAGGTTCCGGCCATGGAGGCCGATTAGGGTGGCAGGCAATGAGGAGCCCGGGCGTGCGGGCTGGAGGAGTACGGCGATGTCGTCCGCGATCTTCTTGAGGACGGTGAACTTGTTGCTGGTGGCAACGATCATCTGGTCCAACTGAGAGTCGTAGTTGGCGTCGACGGCGGCCATCCACCAGCCGGTCTCCAACACCGTCTGGAGACGATCCTCGGCGCCATGCCGCAGGCCGGTGTCGTGGACCATCTGGCGCAGCCGCTGGCCGCTCACGTGCATCTCCGCCATGGGTCTGGAGTGAGCTCTTTTGCGCTTAGTGTAGGTGCTTAGGCAAATGCTTAGGTGCGTACAATGTGGTAGATGCATTGGAATGGAGGGGCGCCTTTATATGAGGGCAATGAGGGCAAACTGCGTTGCATTCACATCGTGCAGCCTCTTTTCCCGGACCTCCTCCCATTACTTCCCTCATGCATTAATTGAAGGAGGATGCATTGGCCGTTCAACATATCGGGAACCACTACTCCCTCCCTCGTCTGCATTAAAGCCATATCGGGAACTGCGCTGCCCGCTGTCAAATCGAATACTCCCTCCGTCTAGGTGAGTATTAAGTCATCTTACGAAAACCAAATAGTAAACACATAGGCGTGGTGCATTAACTCTCACGGTGTTTCTTATTTTTTGACATAAATAGAGGAATCAACCAAGAAGAGATGTGGGGCTTGTATGGTTTTAATGACTTGAGACTATCAAACATGACATGCAGTGGTCAGTTCGTTGCACAAGAACAAATACAACCCACGTCAGCACACACGCATCTTATATAGCATCACATCCAATGGCTATAAAAGATGAATGAGACCAAATTATATCTTATCTAGATGAGTTCTAGCAAAATTGTATTAATAATACTTAGTACTCCTGCGCCATGTATCATATATTAGTATCATGTAGTACTCTATTTATTGCCATGTATGACACATAGTACTCAACTCTCTCTCTTTCTTCATTTAATTCTATGACACCTCATCAAAATTGCTAAGGCTAGTACCATTACAACCAGCCTTAGCAAATACTAAACATTAAGTTCTCTCGTTTTCCTCTCCACCTTGGTCACCTAGACGGAGGGAGTATACTGCGCGGGCTTTTCCTGCGCAGTAGGCGGGGCAGTTCCGCCTAGTCGGTTCGATAGAGATGCGAGAAGACGAGGGAGTAGGCTGCTGCAAACGTAGGGCTGTGTGATTTGACAGCGAGTTACTGCTGGACAGGTGGGGCCCCGTGATTTGACTTGCCATTATCATTTTAACTGCGGCACTACGACCGGCGTGAGTCTCCCGATTCCTGACCACCTCCATACAGGTGCCTCTCCCAATGCTTCACCATGTAGTAGAGGCTGGCTCTTGCATGAGAGCCCACTTCTCCACTTTTTCCTTGCCTCTCTTTCCTCCACATATGAAAAAATGCCATGTAAAGCGCACTATTGTACTTACTTGCTCCTACAGGTGCTTAAGCTTGCCACATAGGCATAAAGTCTGATGTGGCAAGTTAATCAAGAAGAGAGAGACTAGTTTGGTGACCCAAGGAAGAAACGGTGCTAAGCGCGTGTACCTAGGTGAAAAGACAATTTTGAGTCTATAGCTAATTAAATGAAGCAAACTTAGCAACACCATTTCATTGGAAGAGGTCACTCCTTGGCAAATGCAATAAATACTAGTACTCCCTTTGTCCCATAATATAAGAACGTTTTTGGCACTACACTAGTGTCAAAAACGTTCTTATATTATGGGACGGAGGGAGTACGAAGAAAGAGATAGAGAGAAGTAAAAAAATACACTTATAGCCAACCTTATAGCCAAAACCTTGTTGTAGTATGAGTGACTAAGTGATGACTATGTATGACATGCCAACATCAGATAGCCTAACGCACCGTGTTAAATCTCCAAGGGCGCGACCGCACGAGCGACGCGACGGTCGTGGTAGGCGCGACCACGATACGGGCTGCTGGCAGCCCTTGGATCTGAGATCAAACGGTCGCATGCTAAGTTGCTGAAAATTTGCAGAATAACCCTCCAGGATAGGATATTCACCCATAGGTCTAGAATCACGCCATGCAACCGTTCGATCTCAGATCCAAGGGCTCTCGGAAGCCCGTATCATGGGAGAATGGAAAGCCACTACCCTGCCGTTCGCACGCTGGCAGTTCGCTCCTACTCGTCCCCGCACGTCCTTCAATACTACGGCGGTTCGCTCCTAGTCGTCCCGTCCATTCACATTACGGCAGTTCCACTAATCCTAACCCTCCTCCCAAATCCATGGCGTCCCAAATCTCCCCGATCGGCGGTGAGTACAAGGTTAGAACCATCACCGGCGATGAGTTCGACGTCATCTACACCCGTTCTTCCGCGACGGTGAAAGGATGCCTTTCTCGCTTCAGACGCATGTTCGAAGACTCAGATGATGAGTGGGTCGCTGGGCTAGATGTTGAGTACACCACAGTCCTGGGACGAGAGAAGGATCTAAAGGACGAAGAGAGGAAGAAGCCCGCCGTGATCCAGGTTTGCGTGCATGACTTATGCTTGGTCTACCACATATGCCATGCCGACGTTGAGTGCCAGGATTTTAAGGACTTCCTCGAGAGCAACCTAGTCAAATTCGTTACTGTAGACTTTGGTAACGACAAAGAAGTCCTGCGTCGGATAGGCCTCGTTGTAGGCAACACCTTCGACCTCCAGAAGAATCGGCTGGTGTCCTCTCGTCAGCCTTCAATGCTGACCCTGGCAGGAGCCATGGTTCATCCTTCGTACGGTAAACTGGAGAAACCTCCATACACGTTTCATCGTCATGCATGGCAGCGGAATGTACTAGATATAGACCACATCCACTACGCTGCAATGGATGGCTACCTTTGCTTCAATATCTACAAGGGTTGGATGAAGAGCAACAGCCAAGTGTGCGGTTCAAGCAAAGAAGTATCGGCCAAGAGGAAGAGGGACAAGGACGAAGTCGAGGACGTGGACGAGGACTCCGAGTAAGGTGGCAGTGTCGTTGCTCATGGTGGTTCTAATGCAGTGTCTACCGGAATAGTTGCAAAGTTTAATTTCAGGTGTGCTTAATTTAATTTGAGGGGTGTGTTGTGCTGAGCCCCCAGCAGAACTATGTTATGTTTCTTCTTGTTACTTTAACTCTTCAGTACGTACATACTAGTATTTCTTACATTTCATCTTTTAGTTGGTATAGTACTACCACTCGTTTCTTCACATTATATACGTACAATATATATGGCCAACATCATATAGCCAGCAGTTTAGTTGTCAAAGAATTTCAGGGTGCTTAGTTTTGTCAAAGAATTCCAGGGTGCTTAGTTTTATTTGAGGGGTGGGTTGTGCACTTGTGCTGGACACCATTATTGTGACAAGCCTTTTTAATAGTACTATATGCATAATTTGGCGACGAGCGCTCTCTATATGTACCACCTTTTTTTAATTTCAAGTTTTGCTCCATGGCGCAATCCATCGATACTACTACAGTACAAAAGTGGAGTATATACATTTTTTAAAGGCTAGAGGGCGGGGCAGTCTAGCTCGGTCGGTTTCACGAGAGGCGAGGGCCTTTGTGATTTGACGGCTCATTACTGCTGTCAAATCGAATAGTACTGCGCCGCCCGCTGCACGCCCGGCGCCTCCATTAAACCCCTCCGTTAAACCCGCATGCAAACCGAGAATCCTACTCCTGCCACACGTCCGTTCATGAGCGGGCCGGAATTAAACGCAACACCGGCCGAGCTCCTCCCGTCCGCCCTCAGTTTAAACGAGGCCAGACGCCGGCCAAGCTCCTACCGTCTGCCCTCTATTTACACGAGGCCAGACAGACAGCGGGCAAGAATCGCACCCCTCCGCCGCTCCCCCATCTCCTCCTTCACCATTTTCTCCACTCTTCCGATGGCTTCCGATGAGCCGTTCTCCGGCATATTACCCGGCTGGGTGGCCCGCCGAGCCCTCCGGATACGGGCGAGGCCGCTCGGTGCTTCACCAACCTCGCTTGGCCCGACGGAGCCAGTTGCCGCCCCAAGCAGGCGCGTGGTTCAGCAACTCGCCGCTCCAGTTCAGCTCGATGAGGAGTGGCGAGTTGCTCCACGCCGGCACGGCGGCTAGCACGCCGGTACGGGCGCCGTCGCTGCCGCGTCGTACCGCGCCACCAGTGTCTGCGGTGGCCGCGCCTCCCGTGTCTGTGGGCGCGCCTCCCGTGCCTGCGGCAGCGCCATGCAGGCAGAGACAGAAGCCGGGTGCGTGGAGAGCGACGAGTCGGTGGCCAGCTTCTCCGTGTCCGCCGCCATCATCGAGGAGAAGTAGAACACGGGAGGCCGCCGCCACTTGGGACCCATGAAGGCCACCGCCGAGGCGACGACCGCGGATTCAGGTGGTTTCTTTGCTGCTTCGTCTCTTCCGAGGACCTTCGTCGACCCCGCAAGTGTCTGACGGACATGAGGAAGACAAAGGGATCCGCGGGCGGCCATTTAGAACTAAAATAAGTCTAGATACATCCATTTCTAGGACAAGTATTTCCGGACGGAGGGAGTATTAATTATACAAGAGAGCCGGATTGGCACCTCTTAGTTCATGTAAATGTAATGAAATCCATCATGTTTATATGAAGATCCGGCTTTTTATACGAAATCCTTCATGCTTATATGAAATCAGTCCGTGTTTGCACGAATTTCATCTGGTTGGTTAGAGTTGTAAAAATGTATGCCGCTGGCGTTTGATGTCGTCCTCCGCTTAAGGAAGCGGGAGGAAATTTGCCGGCTGCCGTTGGAGATGCTCTTTATGCTGGAAATAATAGAGTGACATCCAATCCATTTGAGTTAATTGCCTGTATGATTGTCCCTCTATAAAAAGTTAATTGCATGTACAGTGTACACGTGACTTGCAGGGTGGCTACAGCTTCGTACAGAAAGTTAAAAAGAAACAAGTCCATCCTTAATCTTGTATTCTAAGTACTCTGTGGGTTCCACTGTCAGTACAGTAGCGAAAGAAGTATATATTAAATAAGTAGAGTAATATATAATATAAAAATATAAAGTTAAAAGACAGAATTCGAACTCATGTCATCGCGTTGCGAGCATCCGGCGCTAACCAGCCCAGCACATTTTTGTTGTAGACCATGCTGGAGATATATCTCCATGTCTACTCTTATATATACTCCATTCGTTCCTAAATATTTGTCTTTTTCAGATTTCAAATGGACTACCACATACGGATGTGTATGTAGACATATTTTAGAGTGTAGATTCACTCATTTTGCTCCGTATGTCTTTTCAGGAAGGGGTCAGATTTGTCCTTGATTTATTTATGAGGTATCCAGATGGCACTGCACCGCCAAGAAAAGAGGGTAACATCAAAATTATGGACTACTTTTTTGAGTATGTTGGTAAGGTCCGGTCATAGTCACTTGTTGAAATCTCTAAAAAGACAAATACTCCCTCCGTCCGGAAATACTTGTCATCAAAATGGATAAAAGGAAATGTATCTAGACGTATTTTAGTTTTAGATACATCTCTTTTTATCCATTTTGATGACAAGTATTTTCGGACGGAGGGAGTAGAAAACAGAGTTGGTGATGATGGTGTGCGTGCCATCCTGCAATATAGGCCGTCGGATTTATATCTAACGGATAGGAAAGAAACTATGGCAATTTTGCAAAAATATACCCACACGTCTCTCCACGTTCGCAAATAAGGCCTTCCCTCGTTCAACCTTTTCTCTCACAAGATAAACTACTCATACAAATGCATCTTGATGTTCCGTGCAACGCACGGGCAGCTAGCTAATTTCTTTTAAAATAGTTGCTGCGATAATTGGGTTGAAGTGATATATTTTATGTCTGCCCCGAATGATTTCAGATTCACTAGTAGTAACAAAGAAAAGGTTGCCTTGTTAATTAACAGAAAACAGGGTGAAAACTATCACATGAGGCCGGTAAAAACAAGGCACACTGGGTTCAGCGTCATCGTCACTACAGCTGTGCGCGCGCGAGAAGTCTACATATCGAGGGGGCTACCGAGCGAGGCACCGAGACACAATGTTTGAGAGAGAAACCAATTGACAGATTATGATCAGATCGAGTTGTCACCCTTCTGCTGTCATTGTTGGGGGGAGGGAGAGAAAGACGTATCGAGAGTGTGCGCGGTAGGCACAGAGGCACAACTAGCGAGTGTGTGTGTGTGTGTGTGTGTTTGAAAGAGGAGTAGATAGATTATTATCAAGATCGATGTGCCACCCTACTCCTTCGGTGCCGGGTAGTGTGTGTGTGTATGTTTGAGAGAGAAGCCAGTCGATAGATTAGTATCAAGATCGAGGTGTCACCCTACTCCTTCGGTGTTGGGAAGTGTGGGTGTGTGTGGGGGGGGCAGTGACACTCACATATCTCTACTCTTATAAAAAACAGAGTTGGTGATGATGGTGTTCCTGCCATCCTGCAATATAGGCCATCCGATTTATATCCGACGGACAGGAAGGAAACTATGGCAATTTTGCAAAAAGATACCCACACCCCTCTCCGCATTTGCAAATAAGGCATTCCCTCGTTCATCCTTTTCTCCCACAAGATAAACTTCTCATACAAATGCATCTTGATGTTCCGTGCAACGCATGGGCATCTTGCTAGTAGGGAGAAGGAGTTTGTGTGACACATATCTAGCTATATTAAGGGATAGGTAGATAGCATATGTGTGAGAGACATTATTATACTTTGAGACATTAGTGGCTGTGGGTGGGCGGAATTAAAGGGGTGGGCGTGTTAGACATAGAGAGCGTGTGTGTTTCTGTGTGAGAGACTTGTAGGACGGGGTAGAAAGACGAATTTAACCCTGACGGAGGGAGAGAAATACACGAAGTGCGCGTGTGTGATTCCGATGCCCACAGGGAAATGAGATATGTATGCGTGTGAGAGAGATTGCACAATTCATTCACGTATCACTATCTAGCGATCGTGGACGTGCATCGCTTGAACATAAGTCAATATCTACTTCGTATCGTGGCCAAAGGTACAATATCGATTCAACGCTATAAAGATTGGACACTCACATATCACATTTTTTCTATTTAAATAAACCTTTTCAGTTGTGCATGCCAAAGTTACAGTGATGTTTCTTCAAACAACCAATGTAGCTATCATGTATATGCACCATTGTTACTCTTGCATTCAAATTCATTAGTCTTGGATGATTTAAGTTTCTATTTTGAAGTAATATATGTAATATTCATATATGAATTCAACGGGTACGCAATTTATGAAATGGAGGCTATGTAATCATATGAGGTAACACTTTTAAGTAGCTGACTACAATATCCATTTCTTTTTGTGCGCCTCTACACTAACACGTCAATGCATTATGTTTAAAGTAAATAACCAATGGCACTAAATTATCTATTTACACGAGAAATACATAGGCTGAGCGTTTGATCCCTTTTTTGTGAACGCGCCACTACACCCGTACGATTGGCCGCGCCCGTGTGAACGTCCAAGTTATCGGCGCATCATCCCGAGTTATTGTCTTTTTTCTGGGGTGGACTTCACACCAGTTATTAACTGCTGACGCGTGCCCCGTGTACACAGTCTAGCATGACCTTCCCGCTAGCACGGTCCAAAATTAGTTGAAACTGGATACGAACGATCCCGCGGGCGGCAAAATCTCCCGCCTCCTTCTAAAATTTCCGCCACCTTAGTCTTTAGCATGCGAAATCCCCCTTTTGTCCTTGGTGCACGGAGACCAACAGTTACAATACCGCCCTCATCTACATGATAGGTCGGGGCTGCTTTGGTAACTTCCGGTTCCCCCACTACACGGCACCCCCATTTCCTCTCCCCCTCCTGCAAAAACGACTAACTCCACAGCACCAGAGCATCTTACATCACGCCGTCCGTACTTCATCGCCCTTTCTCCCCTCCCCTCTCGAAACCCTAGACTGCTCATCCACCGGCGTACCATAGCCCATTCACTGCCAGCGGCGTCCACCTCGCCGGATCTGCTTCTGCGGCCGCATCTACCCCTCCCACCTCCCCTAGAAACAAGTAGACTGCTCATCCACCACTGTACCACAGCCCATTCAGTGCCGGCCTTGTCCACGGCGCCGGATCTGCTTCGCCGGTACTCTCGTCAACCGCCGCGCATCTGCAGCGGCTCATTCGTACTCCCCACCGGAGACGCTTCGTCCACACCCCCCGGAGCCGCCCCACCGACGCCCCCGTCGATGGCCTCTGATCCTCTTCGCCGACACCTTCCTCAACCCTACCGGAGCCGCTTCGCCGACACCTTCCTCAACCCTACCGGAGCCGCTTCGCCGACACCTTCCTCAACCCTACCGGAGCCGCTTCGCCGACACCATCGTCAACCCTACCAGAGTAGCTTCGCTTATACCATTCTCAACCCTACCGGGGCCGCTTTGCCAACTCACAAGTCCACGGCCTCAGATCCGCTTCCTCGCACCCTCATCCAACCTACCGGAGCAGCTTCTGACGCCCCGTCCACGGCTGCAGACCCGCATCGTCGACACCACCCTTAACCCAACCACCGGAGCAGCTTCTGATGCCCCGTCCACGGCCGCAGATCCGCATCGTCGACACCATCCTTAACCCAACCACCGTAGCAGCTTCTGACGCCCCGTCCACGGCCGCAGATCCGCATCGTCGACACCATCCTTAACCCAACCACCGGAGCAGCTTCTGACGCCTGTCCACGGCCGCAGATCCGCATCGTCGACACCATCCTTAACCCAACCACCGGAGCAGCTTCACCTACGCCCTCGTCCACGGCCACAGATCCGCTTCGCCCACACCGTAGTCCACCCTACCGGAGCCGCTCCACAAACACCCTACTCGACGGTTCTAGATCTCCTTACCGGACCCCGACAGCCAGCGCAGCGTCATCACCCTCAACGTTTCTAACCTGATTCCCACCGTCTGGAGAGATGCCAAGCACCCGCCACGGCCTAGGTACTTGTCACCTTTAAATCCGTCCAGCATCACCTGCCCGATGTACTTCAAATATACTAACCGGTCGCTGTTACCTGTTATGCAGCTGGCAAAAACTACAAGGACGATGTTTCTTCTGGATCTAACAGCTTGGCCAACCAAGATCCTGGACTGAGGCATTGCTATGATCTTGTAAGCGCGTCTCTCTCTCTTGTATTGTTCTGTGCCTGCCAGCGTGCTTTGCTAGGATTTTCGACCAGTAATCCCTTTGTGCAGACAATGATTTCTACTACTGGCTGCTAAATTAGATATGTAGATGTCATACATGATACTACCTCGTACCTCCGTTCCTAAATATAAGTCTTTCTAGAGATTCCACTATAGGCTACATACGGAGCAAAATGAGTGAATCTACACTCGAAAATGCATCTATATACATCTGTATGTGGTCCATACTGGAATCTCTACAAAGACATATATTTAGGAACAGGGGCAGTACATTACACAAAATCGTAGGTGGCATGTAGGAATTCCAGTGCACTACATTAGGCTCCCTTAGAGTGCCTGCTAGTCCAGCATACAGAGTCATGGCTAGTTTATGGTACGCACACAATCGTTAATTGGTGGTTTAAATATGCGCAAGGGATATGCAATGTAGTATCATGTAGAGATGTCTGAAATTAGCCGTGTCAACTTGCAGATAGGGTTACACAATGAAAAAGTACAAGATGTATGTGGCAATTTCATGGAACATCGCAAAAAAAGGAGAGGCAGCGGTGAGCCTATACAGTGTGCTATGGTACGTCACTCCTCCATTGCAATCATCGTGACATGTTATTTGTATGCCAGTTCTATTAGCCAAGTTTCTTAGGGACAGTTATTACGAGTTATCCTAAGAAAATAAGCACCTGTGAATATAAGCTCCATGTAATAAGCCAACCAGTTCTTTTCATTGCGTTTTCAGCTTATCTTTGGTATGATCAGTGGAAAGTCTAGATTGCATTATATTTTTTTCATTTTGCTGCCCATATGGAAATTAATTTGACTTGCAAACATCACAAATTGAACCCAGTGCAGTAATTAATATGATAGGAAAACAGACCATCACTATTTGCTCAAAATGCAAATACAAAGATACCATCTACTTGGCACAATCTACTTTGGTCAATGTTTTCCATAGAGATCCCATTGCCTAATTTAAACGAAGAACGCATGACCCACATTTAAATGAAGAACAATTATTTATTGAAATTCGATGGTCCAAGTGGCTGGTTATTATCGTATAGCAGCACCACCTGAAAGCATCATATAGCAGCAGCAGCTCATAGCAACTCATCATACAGCAGCAGCAGTCTGCAATTCATCATATACCAGCAGTAGCTCATAGCAATTCATCATATAGCAGCAGCAGGAGCAGATCATAGCAATTCATCATATAGCAGCAGCAGGAGCAGCTCATAGCAATTCATCATATAGCAGCAGCAGGAGCAGCTCATAGGAATTCATCATATAGCAGGAGCAGGAGCAGCTTGTAGCAACTCATCATATAGCAGCAGCAGCTCATAGCAATTCATCATATAGCAGCAGCAGCAGCTCATAGCAACTCATCATACAGCAGCAGCAGCTCATAGCAATTCATCATATAGCAGCAGCAGGAGCAGCTCATAGCAATGCATCATATAGCAGCAGCAGTAGCAGCTCATAGCAATTCATCGTATAGTGGATCAGAATGAAAATTTGGCAAAAAATCAGAGGAGATCCTCACCTTGTTGGATGAGCTCATCCTTCAACAGCACCTCAAGGCCATGGTCTGGAAGGAGGAGAGGGGGAATAAGGTGCCTTCTGCCGCAGTGTGGCATCAGCCGTAGTTGTGCAGCGCCCGCCGGAGTAGTGCGTTGGACGAACCACAGTGGAGCAGCTGCTGGAGACCATGAGAATGGGGGGCAGCGCCAGAGGGAGGAGCAGCCAGGGAGATTTGCCCCTACCCGCCGGCCATGTAGCCTAGCTGGACATAGCATCGTCGAGGACCAGGCCAGATGGGACCAGTGGCGACGGCTCGCTGGAGGAACCCTAGTGCTGCAGGCAGGGGATCGAGGTAGAGGGAAAGGGGAGAGGAGATGCAAGCGGGCAGGGCAATGAATGCTTGCGTGTTTGTTTTTACTTGAGGGTCAGGTGTGACACGGGCGTCAGCAGTTGCATTTTGAGTGTAATATAGGCAGACAACAGAGTCATTTCACTATTCCCCTTCCCTTCAATTTTTAGTGAGGTTCTACCCGAAACACCCCCCTCCAAAGCGAAATTAGTTAAGCCCAAGCCCATAACTCAAAAATGACTTCTTTACATCTTTTATGGCTTATTTTGACAATATGCCCTGAAAAGGCGGAATCGAACTGGCCCTTAACCTGCAATTCAATTGTGCGTGCAATGATGAATCACTCCTGCCTGCTATCTGTACATTTAGGCATCATCATACATGGCATAACCTAATACATGTGCATTCCATTGTAGAATCTGGAATATGCAATGTTTATGTTAGTTCATACGTTGCACATGATGTTTAAATGCCCCTTAAATCTGGTCAGTCAAGTGATGGTCTTTAAGCCTCCTTCTTTGCTTCTTTTCTTGATATGTAAGATTTGCTCACACATCTGTTCAATTGCTTGTTTGCATCAGCCAGCCATACTAGGACTGTTTGCTTTGATTACTTGCTGTTCTTGACCTAACACTCTAACAGAGCTTGTCAACGATTTAAACACTAAGGGCTGCTGTAGTGGGGCCTTGTCTAACTCATAGGTGACATAAAGGTTTGGCTGTACACTACAGTAGGCTCTCCAAGAGTACCTGGAGATCCAGTTCGAAGGTATGCCTAGTTTTTACATAGTGCAGACATAGTAAATGCTCATTTCATTGTGTGCAAGTGCAAGAGATGCGGCATGTTTCATTATGTGGTGTTGTTTTGTTATAATCTCATCCTTTTGTGTTCACAGACTGGAAAGTATGCATATTTATCTTCCAAGGAGACGAGTAACTAGTTTGTGTCACCTTGCAGAGGGGGTGCAATGAAGATAAGATTGAGGATTTCCAAGTACAAGATGTTAGGAAGGAGCCTTGCAAGAGAAGTAGGAGCTGCGCTGAGCCTCTTCAACCTGCTAAGGTAAGTCACTGTATGCAACTCAACAGTTCAATTCCTTGTTTGTTTCAGGCATAGTTAATTTTCTCTTTTCAATTGCTTTATTTGTCCTCAGTTAATGAGATGCCCAAATAATCATGCCTGATGTTCGGTACTTGTATCACTATTAGTTGACATAATTAAAGGCCTTACCATTTAATTACTCTGCCGAAGTGTGCCTGAAGCTTTGAAGTCTATTAACCAACTATTATTGCATGAGGCTCACAATCTAATTTATACTACGCTAATGATTGCATAGTTTTGCCTGTTGTAGTATGTTTGTATGAAACCCTCTGCTGTTCATTATGCTCCCTAAGACTTTAATTGAGGCACAGAATGGCCAACTGCTTGCTTACTTATACGCAACGTGCTGTCTAAATTTGTAACTTGTCTGTGTTTTCGATTGGGCCCCAACATCATGCTCCTCTGGTGAGCTAAGAGGGATTTCTGTATGCAGGCTGCACAGACTATCTTTTTTGTAATTTTTAAAATATCACCTGCTTATGCTTCATGACGTGTAACATTTTTTTTAAAGTGACGTGTAACATTATTGTTAGTCCTGTTTTGCCATGTAGTACAAAATAGTGTCTTGTTCGCTTCACTGTTGTAACTATATTTTTGCCCTAGTCATGTGTACTTACAGAAACATTTCAGGATGAAGTGACATCAACACAAAGATCTGCGAGCAGTGCGGCATGGCCGTTACCGAATGATTATGGATTGGAATTGGAATGTTCTGATGTTCTCGAGCATCAACTAGATGTGGCAAGACAACGTGTACATGATTCTCAACGTATAATCAACAAGTTGAGACTGGACATGCAGGTATTAGATGCAGGAGTCAAAAAATGAAACAAGACACTGAGGTAACCATGAAGGAATTGGAGATTTTGCAGACTGAAATTTGTGCTACCTGAATCCGGCCAATCCTATTTTCTGAAGAGATTATAGTTCAAATGGAGTTAAGTTGATGCGCGTCCATGATGTATGAGCTGTAGTTGCCCAGTGTATGTAATTTGCAGTTTGTGTATGCTTTATTATCACCTGTGCCGAACCATAATGCCCAGTGGGTATACTCGGCTGTAATTTCTTTATTGTATAGTGTAGGATTGTTCTACCTTTCTATGCCTTGATCTCTTTGTTGTATAGTGTATGCTTTTTAGAGGTGATAGTATTGAGTAGGATAATTCTTTGAATATGCTATATTGTTCAAACGAGGGCCAACTCGCCCGACCATGGCCCTTCACGGGCCGTTGGACCCATAGGCCTTCTACGTCTCGTAGGATCCATGGGCCTTCTACGTCTCGTAGGATCCATGGGCCTTCTACGTCTCGTAGGGTCCATGGGCCTTGTACGTCTCGTAGGATCCATGGGCCTTCTACGTCTCGTAGGATCCATGGGCCTTCTACGTCTCGTAGGATCCATGGGCCGCCGACTCATTTATGGGTCTTGTACGGGCCTTTAATGGGCCGTAGACGGGCCTTTAATGGAAATCGTACGTTTTATGGGCTGACCGTAACGGGCCGTTAATAGGCCGTATTTGGTGATGCTATGAAAATGGCCCAACAGACTAACGGTCCACAAACGGGCCGACTGTAACGACGGGCTGAATTTGGCCCACAAGCAGAAAATGACAGTAACGGGCCGTAAGTAACCGAATGCTGCAAATGAGCCCAAGAATAAATGGGCCCTCAGAAGGCCGAAAGTTAACTTGGGCTGGAAACGGCCCAACGGAATAACGGTCCGTTAATGGGTATAAAGTGATACACTGTTCACTACGGGCCAGCTTCACCACGGGCCGTTAATGGGTGTAAAGTAATGCACTGTTCATTACGGGCCAGTTTCACCACGGGCCGCTAATGGGCCAAGAGTTACAAAGGGCCTCATATGGGCCGAAATATGTCATGGGCTATACATGGGCCAGAAGTGAAAACGGGCTGTAAATGGGCTATATGCGAACAGGCCGTTAATAGGCTTTCCATGGGCCGGCCCGCCAGCTTTTGACCAAGTCAAACGGGCCGGCCTTTTCACAGGAATGGGCCACTGTTGGGCCGTGCCATGTGTCGACGTATCATAGGCGCCTTTTGTCCAGTGAGTGGATGACATCTGTCCCAACGATGAGCCGACACGTGTTTCCTCTAGCCAATGATGATTTTACACGTGGAAAATCCCCATTGGTCGGGGCTGTTAACGGGTTATCGGATCCAAAACCCGACCTGATAGCTTAACGGCGTTCCGTTATGGTGGATGCCACGTGTTGGTCACCCTTGACGAAAGCACTTATGTGACGCGAGATTTATCGTCATGGAAGTGGACACTTCCGTGATGATAATTTTGGTAATGTCATGGAACACTTCTACGACAGCACAGGTATGACTATCTTGATTCTGTCATAAATTTGTCATGGATGTACATGCATGACAGAAAACGCGACCTACTGTGACAAACACGTATCATCACGGAAGTGTATTTTTTTTGTAGTGCACTTAATAGTGCGGTGGTTCCTATGACTCAACAAAGAAGAAAGGAAACTACGAAACAACTATCTCTTCGCACTCCATAGTCTTCACGTGAATGTCTTCTCGAGTCATAATCTTCGTTGTGAATATCTTCGCAGACCACCATTGTCTTCAATGTCTTCACACATTTTTAGGGGTCATCTCTGGTAGGAAAACCGAATCAATGAGGGACTACTACTTGTGTTATCCTGCAATTCTCACAAACACATTAGTCCCTCAACCAAGTTTGTCGTCAATACTCCAAAACCAACTAGGGGTCGCACTAGATGCACTTACAATTAGTGGTGGTATGATTTGTGGAATTTTCCCTTAGCAATTGAATACATTACTAGACCGATAGCAAATTTTTATGCGGGAGAGGCCAATGGTAGCATGTCATACCTTACTTGGATTTCTATGCACTTATGATTGGAACTATTAGCAAGCATCCGCAACTACTAACGTTCATTAAGGTAAAACCCAACCATAGCATTAAGATATATAATGGGCCCCCTTCAATCCGTACGTATCAATTTCTATGTTTAGGAAGAAGCTTCTGTCACCCTTGCCCTCCAATGCATAGTCCTATCAACATACAACTAACCCTATGGTGTGATCCACATGCACGCTCATATGATGGGCACCAAAGGACATCAACATAACCAAAAGCAAATTAAACCAACCATAGCAATTCACCAATTACCGGTAGGACAACAAAAATCTACTCAGACATCATAGGATGGCAACATATCATTGGATAAAAATATGAAGCATAAAGCACCATGTTCAAGTAGAGGGCACATCGGGTTGCGGGAGTGTGGACCGCTCAATATAGATGGGGGAAGGTGATGAAGATGTTGGCAAAGATGACGGAGTTATTGGAGTAGATCGTCGTCATACGATGATTGCCCCGGCGGCGTTCCGGTGCCACCGGGAGAGAGGGGAGAGAGCCCCACTCCTTCTTCCTTGGCCTCCCCCCTAGATGGGAGGAGAGTTCCCCCTCTGCTCCATGGTTGCCATGGCGGCGAAGGGGCGAGAGCCCCTCTAAGATTGGATATGTCTCTCTCTTCTCTTCTGATACGGTTCCTGTTTTCTGGCCCTTCACCGTTTCTTAAATTCCTGGAGATCCGTAACCTCGATTGCGCTGAAATTTTTACATGATTTTTCCCATAAATTATATTTCTTGCACCCGAAGAAGGGCCCAAACCGACTTACGGGTAATGCACAAGACACCTGGGCGTGCCCTGATGGGTTGTGGAGGCCGTGGGCCTCTGTTTGCGTTGATTCCACCTCCCAAAAATCGCATATATTCCAAAAAAAATATCCGCAAATTTGTATCACGTTTGGACTTCGTTCGATATGGATATTCTACTAAACAAAAAACATGGAACAGACAGGAACTGACACTGGGCACTGGATCAATATGTTAGTCCAATAAATCATATAAAATGTTGCCAAAAATATGTGAAAGTTGTATAATATTGGCATGAAACAATCAAAAAATATAGACATGACGGACACGTATCAGCATCCCCAAGCTTAATTCCTGATCGTCCTCGAGTAGGTAAATGATAAAAAAGATAATTTTTGATGTGGAATGCTACCTAGTATAATCTTGTTCGTATATCTAATCATAGGATGAATATTAAGACACGAGTGATTCAAAGCAATAGTCTATAATTGGACATAAAGACATAGATACTAAGGCATCCAAACAAACAATTGTGTCTTTCAAAGTATCAACACTAAAGAAAGTTATCCCTAGCCCATCATGCTCAATCATTGATCCATTCATAAAACACACTCAAATATTAGCTACATCCAATGCTCAAGTACGATCATAGTGCTCCCTAGTTGGTGCTCTATAAGAGAAGATGGAGACTCAAATAGAAACAAAAATTGCATAAAGTAAATAGATAGGCCCTTCGCAGAGGGAAGTAGAGATTTGTAGAGGTGCCAGAGCTCAAAGCTTAAATTGAGAGATAATTTTTTTAGAGGCATGCTTTTCCCATCAACGAAAATGATCGAGTAGTTCCCAACACTTTCCATGCTAGATATATCATAGATGGTTCCCAAACATAGAATAAAGTTTATCCATTTCCCACCATACTTTCACACTGAACGGCTATCCGTATCCATGGGTACCGTCCATACCAACACTTTCCAAGGAATTTATTATTTGACAACACAAAGTAAATTTCTTTTTCATATCGGGACTGGGCATCCCTATTACTGCCGTACTCTCGTGCAATGACAAGTGAATAAACACTCATATTGAGAATAACACATCTAGCATGGAAAATATTGGCCAACCCATGCCGCTTCATGAGCGGTACGGGAACACAAAAAGGAAATTCATTTTGAAAATTAGAGTTGGCACATACAAATTTACTTAGAACGGCACGGAAATACCGCATATAGGTAGATAAGGTGGACACATATGGAAAAACTAGTTTTAAGGATTTTGGATGCACAAGTAGTATTCCCACTTTGTACAAATGGAGGATAGCAAATAGATTGAGAAGCAACCAACCAAGAAATGAAAATTCTCATAAACGAGCATTAAGAATAACTAACACCGAATAATGCACCATAAGTAGGATGTAATTTCATTGCATAACTATTAACTTTTGTGCTTGCATAGGGAATCACAAACCTTAACACTAATATTCTTAGTAACCACAACCGTTTACTAGGAACTGCCACATATTGTTATCTCTGTATCACAAAACTATTGCAAGGAATCAAACATATCATGTTCAGTGATCCACTAGTTTTATGTAGGATTTCATGACTAACCGTGCAAATGACCAATTCCTGTTGACTCTCTAAATAGATATAAGTGAAGCATGAGAGTTAATTCTTTCTACAAAAGATCATGCTCTAATATATATAAGTGAAGCAAAAGAGCATTCTACAAATAACAGTTTTCTATGTGAAGATAAACAGGCAATCCAAACTTCAAATGATATAAGTGAAGCACATGAAGCATTCTATAAAGCAATACTCAAAAGTTATAAGTGAAGTGCAATTATCATTCTATAAATCAACCATGGACTATATCATACCAGCATGGTGCATAGAAGAAAAATGTAAACTAAACACAAAAGACGCTCCAAGATTTACACATATCACCTGAACGAAACAAAAATCAAAACATACCGATACTTGTTGAAGAAAGATGGGATGCCTTCCGGGGCATTGCCAAACTTAGACACTTGTGTCTCCTTGAGTATTTACTTGGGGTGCCTTGGGCATCTCCAAGCTTGAACTCTTGCCTCTCCTCCTTCTCCTTATATCGAGACCTCTTTGATCTTTGAACACTTCATCCACACAAAACTTAACAGAAAACTAGTGAGATCCGTTAGCATAATAAAGAAAATTACTACTTTAAGTACTATTGCAAACCCACTCATATTTTGTTTTTGCATTTTAGCTACTGTATTATAACTTCTCCATGGCTCATACCACCGATAGAATCGATAGTTTCATCAAAACAAGCAAAACAATGCATCAAAAATAGAATATGTCAAAAACGGGGCAGTCTGTAGTAATCTGAACTTTGAGCATACTTATTTAACTCTAAAAATTCTGCAAAATTTGGAAAACATGAAAAAACTTGCATATCAGTACTGTGTAAAAATTTCAGAAACTTTCGATGTTCCACTAAGAAATGTAAAATCACGCACTACAGCCAAAGTTTCTGTTTTTGCATCGCACATACCAACAAGCAATCTAATCATACGAAAGGCAAATCTTGGCACATTATTTTTATAATACAATGGATTTGTACAAGGGGATAATTATTTTTGTGAGAAACTTCCATGAAAAACTCTACATTGTTTCCATGAGCATGAACACAAGTGTTCAAGGTCGACCCTCACTTCTCCAATGCATAACCTTCCAATCGCTTCTCTTTTTGAAAAAGTTTTGTAAGTTCCCCTCTATATTTTTTGTTTTTAAACTTTGTAAAAGCACTCAACAGAATAAAATGACTCTCTAAAACTTCTGGGTTGTCTCCCTGGCAGCGCTTTCTTTAAAGCCATTAAGCTAGGCATAAAGTGCTCAAGTAATGGATCCACCCACATCCCAAGGTATATCAAAGCCAATTTTAATTAACAATGATTTGGCATTTAGTAGTGAGCACAAAGCAACATATATCATGCAATGACAAAGTATAACTCTCTTCCTATGCATCGGCATGTCATAAAAGAACAATTCATGCACATCAAGTAAAGGCCAATACATAGCATAAGCAGTTTCTTGTAATTTTTTCATGTTGGAAACATAGAGAGGTTGAGGTATAGTTCCTCTCTCATGAAAATTACAGGTAGTAGCAGCAAGCACGTGCATATTATATTCATCAAAATCATCATGTGCAACGGAAAAAGGCAAACCATCAATGTAGTCCTTAATAAGTGCAAACTTCTCCGATATAGTGTAGATTGGAGAATTCAAAAAGATAATAGGACTATCATGTGTGGGTGCAACAGCAACAGTTTCATTCTAAATATAAGGAACTATAACAAGTTCATCTCCATAAGCATAATTCATATTGGCATCATGGCCACAAGCATAACAATCATCTAGTTCATCAAAAAGGGACATTTCAAACAGATCCAAGGGATCATAGCAATTATCATAGCATTCATCCTTCGGTAAGAACGAAGGGAAATTAAACAATGTATGAGTTGGTGAGCTACTCTCATTAGAAGGTGGGCATGGGTAGCTAATCCGCTCTTCCTCCTTTTGTTCTTCGCTCTCCTCCCCATCTTTTTCCTCCAATGAGCTCATAGTTTCATCAATTTCTTCTTCCATAGTTTCCTGCGAAATATTAGTCTCTTCTTGGACTGCGGAAACTTTCTCAATAAACTCATTAATATCGGCATTATATTCATAATTCTCATAGCAATATTTAAGTATAGCAAAACTTTCAGGTCTATAAACAGCATCATCATAATCTTCGTACTTTTCAAACAAAGATTCAATTTCATAAGCACCTTTAAAAAGCAACAAATTCTTCTATTCGTTCCACATCATAATAATCATATCTACCATTAGTGTAAGAAGCCAAGGTTTCATTATCATTAAATTCACATGAGAAGCGAAGGTGTCGAACCTTCATCCTAGAGCAACAAGTATACCATTGCAACATTTCAATTTGATCACATAACAGTTTCCCTTTTTGAGTCATGTGATAATCTCTAAAGTATTCACGTTGATCCAACATGTCTCCCATTATCCAGTTGAATGGGGTTTTCTTAGGATTATCCAGGTAGTATTTAATATTTTTCACATAACGAGCATCGAGGGTTTTAGAAGGTTCCCCATCTCCATGAGTAGCAAGTACAACTAATTTTTTTGGTATTTCGTGTTCCATATCCATAACTAAAGATAAAGGTCAACTTAGAACAGAAAATAAAAACTACTTAGTGATAAAGCAAACAAGCACACACGAGCATATTCACCCCACGCTATTGCTCCCCGGCAACGGCGCCAGAAAAAGGTCTTGATAACCCACAGATATAGCGGATTGTTTGTAGCCTGTTTCGATAAATAAGAGTGTCGAACCCAATGAGGAACTAAAGGCTGAACAAATATTCCCTCAAGTTCTATCAACCACCGATACAACTCTATGCACACTTAACGTTTGCATAACCTACAACAAGAATAAAACTAGAAGTACTTTGTAGGTGTGGATAAGTTTGCAACATAATAAAGAACGTGAAAATAAAAGTTAGGTGCTGTTTAAATAAAGAAACAATAAGTTTAGTAAAAAGAGTGTGGATTAGTGGTGTTAGGATTTGCGGAATTGTCCCTAAATTGACTATGTTACTAGACCGATAGCAAGTTTTGATGTGGGAGAGGCCACTGCTAGCATGTCGTCCCTTACTTGGAATTCTATGCACTTATGATTGGAACTATTAGCAAGCATCCGCAACTACTAATGTTCATTAAGGTAAAACCCAACCATAGCATTAAGATATATAATAGTCCCCTTCAATCTCGTACATATCAATTTATGTTTAGGAAGAAGCTTCTGTCACCCTTGCCCTCCAATGCATAGTCCTATCAACATACCACTAACCCTAAGGTCTGATCCACACGCGTGCTCATATGATGGGAACCAAAGGAAAGCAACATAACCACAAGCAAATTAAACCAACCATAGCAATTCACCAATTACCGGTATGCAACAAAAATCTACTCAGACATCATAGGATGACAACATATCATTGGATAAAAATATGAAGCATAAAGCACATGTTCAAGTAGAAGGTACAGCGGGTTGCGGGAGAGTGGACCGCTGAATATAGATGGGGGAAGGTGATGACGATGTTGGTGAAGATGACGGAGTTGTTGGAGTAGATCGTCGTCACACGATGATTGCCCCGGCAGCGTTCCGGCGCCACCGGGAGAGGTGGGAGAGAGCCCCCCTCCTTCTTCTCATTCCTAGGCCTCCGCCCTAGATGGGAGGAGGATTCACCCTGTGGTCCATGGTTGCCATGGTGGCGGAGGGGCGAGAGCCCCTCAGAGATAGGATATGTCTCTCTGTTCTCTTTTGTTTCGCGTTCCTTTTTTCTGGCCCTTCACCTTTTCTTAAATTCCCGAAAATCCGTAACTCCGATTGCGCTGAAATTTCTACACGATTTTTTCCATAAATTATCTTTCTTGCGCCCGAAGAAGGGCCCCAACCGACTTACGGGGAGTGCACAAGACACTTGAGCGCGCCAGGGGTGCCCGGGGCGCCCTGAGGGGTTGTGGAGGTCGTGGGCCTCCGTTTGCGTTGATTCCACCTCCCAAAAATCACATATATTCCAAAATAATTCTTCATAAATTTTTATCGCGTTTGGACTTCGTTTGATATGGATATTCTGCGAAACAAAAAACATGCAACAAATAGGAACTGGCACTGGGCACTAGATCAAGATGTTAGTCCATTAAATCAAATAAAATGTTGCCAAAAATATGTGAAAGTTTTATAATATTGGCACGAAACAATCAAAAATTATAGATATGACGGAGACGTATCATGCTGCACCGAGCGAAAAATTTCGGCAACCGCGGAAATATCTAGCTCCCCCTCCCCCAGCCAAAAGCAAAATTATAACTGTTTCCTCCTTCCTTTCCAAGTTCAAACCTTCACTATCTGCTTGAAGTGCCGCCTCCTCGCCGGCGATGCTCTTTCCTGTTGCGCAGCCTCGTCCCCATCCTCCTCCTCCTTCTCCATCCCACATGCCCCGACCTCCAAAGCGACATCTTCCACCCAAATCACTGCCTCATCCTCCAAATAAGTGTCGCCAATAACCATTTTGCACGCAGTATAGCCTAGAGCTCAATGAGCATCTAGCAGCGGAGAAGCAAACCACAGCCGCGCGCGCGGATGAGGTCACGATGGCTGCCATGCACGCCGAATGCCAGATCTTGGAGGAGCACCTCACCGTCGAGGCCACCGTGGATGCCTCGCAGAGACGCCGCCACGTGGTTTGCTGCTTTAAGCGACAGTTCATGATGTTTTCTCGAGGCCACAGCCTATGCCTTCTGGTAAATTGTCCTGTGTAATGTTAATATGCAATATGATCTTCTAAAATGTGATGTTCAATTAACAGTTTGGTTCAACTATTGCCTTATTTACTAGTAGCTCTTAAGCATGCTTGGTTTGGTTAACTATCTGATCTTCTGGTATACGTTCTATTCGGCAATGTGGTGCTCAGTTAACTGTTTGCTTCATTTGTTGTGTTGTCCAGTTAACTGTTTGGTTCAATTCTGCAATATGATGTTCATTTGTCGCGGATGTAATTCTGTATTGTTATGCATGTGAGAAATAAATAAAATATGGTTGTACTAAATACATGAGAAATATATACAATTTCTATATTTCCAAGTTGTTTAGCATGTTTGTTTGGTTAACTGTCTTTTCCATGCGACTTGAATTAATCTGCTGGATCTGCAATTTGTTTATTTTTCATTAACATATTCTATTGATCCCATGCCAACTCTCACTTAGCCTGATAAATATCTGTCTTATATGTGTTGCAAGGAAACAATGGGAGACATTGATGAGGTTTACCATCGAGGTTTGCACATGCCTGGTCCTATGTCTAATAGTACATTATTGTGCAATTGCAGGAACCGTTCTAAAATTTAGGTTTTTAACAATTTGGTCTTGCACATGTTGGTCCTATTGTCAAAGGTTTAGACCCACTGTTCGACCCATTTCGCATATGGGGAAATGAGATGTCCATGAACATCAGTCGAGTCAAGAAACTCAGAAAGATTGTTAGGATAAAGAAGATAGCAACGAATAACAATACGATCTTTGTTTGCACAATGAATAAGACATCCGTTTACTATAGGATGATACTAACTCATTTACCTTCTTTTTTTCCTTTGGCGCCATTTCAAAATTTAGAACAGAAATTTATGGATATCTTTGCTTCCAGTCCTTTACAAAGTAGTTCACCGATGATTACCTCTCAGACCACCTGCATGGTCAAGAGGCGAGGAATGTATTCATTCAACACCCACGATACAATATTGAAGTCTTCCTCAAGAGGGGGGAGGTTGGGCAGGCAATTATCCATAGGCACTGGCCTAAAGTTGCAAGGACATTCGACATCACCGAAGGCTCAATATTCGCCTTCCGCTTCAGCAGTTTTCCAGATGAGATTCATCTGTCTATTTACCGTCTATGATGCTACTTTCCAAATGTTTTAGATGTTGCGATGAAACTTGGTGCTATTGTATAATGGCGTACCTAGCTATATGCCTATATGGTGCAACTGAGTGCTGTAGCAATTTGATGTAATTCAATTATGAAATGTTGGTTGTCATAATACGGATATGAAATATATGGTGTGTTTGATATGAAATGTTAATTTGATTACTAAATGGACTATCAATAATAGACCAATTAGCCGGATTATTGGGGTTTTCTATTGCATACGGTTTCTCAAACAACACCATGGGCGATGAACTCAAACAAACCCACACGGTTTCTAGAAAGTAGGCGTGTTAGATCAATGAAAAATCACACACGACTTCCGCCTATAAATGTTTGCGTTAGGCCACCTTTCACAAATGTTTCCACATAAAAAAATCATGTGTGATATACATACGAATGGAAACGTTTTCCTAGGATTCACTGTGTGGGATGTACATACAAACGGAAAAGATTGGGCATGTATAATTGTCTCCGATGGCTCTCCCAATCGCCCACGAGCTCCATTTGCCCCGCGTGTGTGACCGGAAGACCTATCGCCGACGGTTTCTGGGTCGTGTGGGAAGGAGCCCCCCCTATCGCACACACAGGCAAGGCGATGGTTTAAAACTCCGTCGCGGAAAGGGGGTTAAAACCGTTTGTGTAGCACGTCTCTGCACCAGTGGACGCATCATGTCTACATAGCTTCCTCACTAAAGATCATTAAGGATATTATCCTCCCCAAGTTTGGAGTACCCAAAGTTCTTATTACTGATGGTGGATCTCATTTTATACAAGGTATCTTTAGGAGGACCCTCTCTAAGTATGGGGTAATTCACCGCATAGCATTGGCATATCATGCACAATGAGTGGTCAGGTCGAGGTATAAAATCGTGAGGTAAGGACTATTATAGAAGACGGTGCAGAAGTCAAAGAAGGATTGGGCTAGGAAGTTGAATGAAACTTTGTGGGCATATCTAACTACCTACAAGAATCCCATGGGTACGACACCATATAAAATGGTATATGGTAAGGTATGTCATTTACCCTTAGATCTAGAGCATAAAGCTTATTGGGTTGTGAAAAATATAAACTTTGACCTCAAGGAAGCAGGGGAGAATAGGTTGTTAGATACGCATGCTTTAGGGGAGCTTAGAAATGAGGCTCATGAAAGTGCCCGTCTTTTCAAAGAAAAGGTTAAGAAATGGCATGATAGAAAAATATTGAAACAAAAATTTAGTGCAGAGGACAAAGACCTCCTATTTAATTCTCGTCTTAAGTTTTTTCTAAAAAAGACTTAGGTACAGATGGGAAGGACCTTGCGAGATTGAAGAAATTTACAATTCGGGAGCCATTCAATTGAAAGGATAAAAAGATACTCCATGGATTGTGAACGGGCAACGTCTGAAGCTCTACCTTGCCGCAACAAGAGGACGAAGAGGTCAATTTAATACCTGGTTGAGAAGCTGAAATGCTATAGAGACAAGGTAAATTGTATTTGACTAGTTTTTTATTGCAATTTTAATTTGAGCCTTTATATTTCCTAGAAGTTTTTAAATCTTTCATTGGCAACATCTATTTTAAACTGGAGGTCAAATTCAATGATGTTGTTGCCTATTGGAGGACTTTCAAACGAAGTTTATAGGATAGAAATAAAACTTTTGAAGAGAAAGCAATGGGATCCAACAGAGGAGTCACCAACATTTGGTACGAGCACATATTCTCATACCAGTGGTCATACTTCCCCTCAACACCGAGAGCAATTCCAGGAGAGCGATCGACGGCGTCCAGTACGACCGCATGCGGTCATACCAGGAGTCATACAGCAGTTCGAAGCCAGTTGGAAGGACCTCTAGAAGATGAATCTCAAGGAAGAGTCATATCCGAAGGTGGAGAATGGCAAGGAGAAGATCGTTGCAGAGAATAAGGAAAAATGTCAGGGGAAGAAGAAGAAGAGGTCACCTCAGATGAGTATCCTCCTAATCCCTACCAAATTAAATACCTTTGGATCTATTCCTCTATTTCCTCTTGGGCATCCATAGAACGAGTGGGGGAAGGAACCGTTGTCCCAAGAGGAGATAAAGGAAAAAATATTGAGGATCTTGAGAAAGTTTCAAAAACTTGTGTGCATACCATCGGCAAAGGGATCGATGCTTATTGGCTGATGAGAAAATACCTTGAAGCTAGGGTGGATGGTCTCTTCCATAACATTGGTCTCATGATTGATACTCTGAACCAAAATACTACACAACTTGATTTCTTGAGAAGGGTTGTTGATGAGTAGCAGAAGATGCTTAGGGGATCAAAGCACGCTTCAAGAATATCTCTATGGCTTGCAAGCATTGTTCAATAACTTTTTTGACTAATCAGTTAATGGGCCAGTTAATCGCTACTCATTGGGTGGCCGATTCAAATAGCACCTATTCATCATGTTAACTTGTCAGGCCGATTAAATGGCATGTTCGGCCGATTAAATGGCCCGTTAGGCCGATCGATTAACTAGCCTATCAGATCGATTAATCAGTTGCGATGATGCCAAGTAGGAAGCATAAAAACTAGGTACCAGGATCTCTTCGGCTTGATTGTAAGCTTCGGGGGTCCTGGTGTGACGCCCGGATAATTAAGCTACAGTAACCCTCTACTAATGATGCCACGTCACCATGTTTACTATTGTTAATCACGTGATGGTTCAATCCCATTCCAATTCAAAATCAAGTCAAACGGCAAAAGTTTCAAACATCCAAACTAAAATGTTCTGGGTGCGACAATTAAATCATAAGTAATATTGGTGGAGATATCATCTTTTTATAAATTATTTAAAAGCCCTAAATTTAACTAAAGCAGCAACTAGAATAGTTAATTAAATGCATTTTACAAACTATTTTAATTAAATGCATTTTACAAACTATTTTAATTAAATGCCTAAATAGTATTGGCAGTGGTATAATTAGCAAAACTTAATTAGGTACTGTTTTTATATTAAATAAAACTGAAATGAATAGTAAATAAAATAGAAAAACTAATTAACAGGAAAAGTAAACAAAAAAAGAAAAGGAAAAAATGGGCAATTCCCCCCTTCCCGTGGGCCTCTGGCCCAGCTGGCCACCCCGGCCCAATCCCCCTGAGCTATAACCCCTCTCCTCCCGAGCCGTGACCTAGCCTCTCCCCCCCCCCACTCTCCCATGATTCCCTCATCCCCTTCCCACGATCTGGATCGGGGGAGCTCCCCCCCCCCCACCGCCGACCACGACACCTAGCGCCCCCCACGCCAGAGCCACGACGCCACCGAACTGTGTCCTCGTCCCCTCCTCGAGCCGCTTCTCTGAGCCACGCCGCCCGTTCCGCTACAGCGTGGGTGAGGAACCCCCCCCCCCCTCTCGACCTCGCCCGCTTCTCCGTCCGGTTACCGTGGCGGGCCGCGCTCGCTGCAACTGGACCACGCGTGTGCACGCATTCAGCCACGACGGGCCGCGCCCATTGCCACACGCTGCTGACGCCTCCTCTGGCCGTGACCAGCGCCTCATTGGCCTCGCGTCCGCTTCGTCCCGGCCGCCTCCCTGCGCCCGCACGTGCTGTCGCCTGCTACCCGCTGATGCTGATGCCCCGCAGCCCACCGCCGCACCGCCCGCTCGCCCTCGCTCGGCCCCTGCCTCGCGGCCATCACTGGCCACCATCGCCTCGGGCCCCCACCCGCCACGCCCGACATCCCTCCCCGGTGACCACCGCGCCGGCCCTCTGTTCGCCGCTGCCGGAGCAGCTCCTGCTGGCCCGTGAGCCCGCGGGTGGCGCCCTGCCGCTCCCCGCCAGCCAGCCCACTGCCCCACAGCGCCACCCTGGTGGTCCACCCCGCCCTGCTCCACTGCCCACGCGGGGCCGGGTCGGCGCCAGCACGCCCCCTGTGCTTGTAACCCCCCGCCCCGCTAAGGCCTTTAGCCCACTGACTAGTGGGGCCTAGTCCCCTGGTTATAAACGAAATTAATGTTGGGGAACGCAGTAATTTCAAAAAAATTCCTACGCACACACAGGATCATGGTGATGCATAGCAACGAGAGGGGAGAGTGTTGTCTACGTACCCTCATAGACCGAAAGCGGAAGCGTTAGCACAACGCGGTTGATGTAGTCATACGTCTTCACGATCCGACCGATCAAGTACCGAACGCACGGCACCTCCGAGTTCAGCACACGTTCAGCTCGATGACGTCCCTCGAACTCCGATCCAGCCGAGCTTTGAGGGAGAGTTCCGTCAGCACGACGGCGTGGTGACGATGATGATGTTCTACCGATGCAGGGCTTCGCCTAAGCACCGCTACGCTATTATCGAGGTGGATTATGGTGGAGGGGGGCACCGCACACGACTAAGAGATCCAAGGGATCAATTGTTGTGTCTTTGGGGTGCCCCCTGCCCCCGTATATAAAGGAGCAAGCGGGAGGTGGCCGGCCTAGGAGGAGGGCGCGCCAAGGGGGGAGTCCTACTCCCACCGGGAGTAGGACTCCTCCTTTCCTTGTTGGAGTAGGAGAAGGGAAGGGAGAAGGAGATGGAAGGAAGGGGGCGTCCCCCCCCCCTCCCTAGTCCAATTCGGACTAGTCCATGGGGAGGGGTGCGGCCACCCTTTGGGGCCTTTCTCTCCTTTCCAGTATGGCCCATTAAGGCCCAATACGAATTCCCGTAACTCTCCGGTACTCCGAAAAATACCCGAATCACTCGGAACCTTTCCGAGGTCCGAATATAGTCATCCAATATATCGATCTTTACGTCTCGACCATTTCGAGACTCCTCGTCATGTCCCTGATCTCATCCGGGACTCCGAACTCCTTCGGTACATCAAAACACATAAACTCATAATATAACCGGCATCTAACTTTAAGCGTGCGGACCCTACGGGTTCGAGAACTATGTAGACATGACCGAGATACGTCTCCGGTCAATAACCAATAGCGGAACCTGGATGCTCATATTGGCTCCCACATATTCTACGAAGATCTTTATCGGTTAGACCGCATAACAACATACGTTGTTCCCTTTGTCATCGGTATGTTATTTGCCCGAGATTCGATCGTCGGTATCTCAATACCTAGTTCAATCTCGTTACCGGCAAGTCTCTTTACTCGTTCCGTAATACATCATCCCGCAACTAACTCATTAGTTGCAATGCTTGCAAGGCTTAAGTGATGTGCATTACCGAGTGGGCCCAGAGATACCTCTCCAACAATCGGAGTGACAAATCCTAATCTCGAAATACGCCAACCCAACAAGTACCTTCGGAGACACCTGTAGAGCACATTTATAATCACCCAGTTATGTTGTGACGTTTGGTAGCACACAAAGTGTTCCTCCGGTAAACGGGAGTTGCATAATCTCATAGTCATAAAACATGTATAAGTCATGAAGAAAGCAATAGAAGAATACTAAACGATCGTGTGCTAAGCTAACGGAATGGGTCAAGTCAATCACATCATTCTCCTAATGATGTGATCCCGTTAATCAAATGACAACTCATGTCAATGGCTAGGAAACATAACCATCTTTGATCAACGAGCTAGTCAAGTAGAGGCATACTATTGACACTCTGTTTGTCTATGTATTCACACATGTATTATGTTTCCGGTTAATACAATTCTAGCATGAATAATAAACATTTATCATGAAATAAGGAAATAAATAATAACTTTATTATTGCCTCTAGTGCATATTTCCTTCAGTCTCCCACTTGCACTAGAGTCAATAATCTAGTTCACATCGCCATGTGATTTAACATCAATAGTTCACATCTTTATGTGGTTAACACCCATAGTTCACATCGATATGTGACCAACACCCAAAGGGTTTACTAGAGTCAGTAATCTAGTTCACATCTCTATGTGATTAACACCCAAAGAGTACTAAGGTGTGATCATGTTTTGCTTGTGAGATAATTTTAGTCAACGGGTCTGTCACATTCAGATCCGTAAGTATTTTGCAAATTTCTATGTCTACAATGCTCTGCACGGAGCTACTCTAGCTAATAGCTCCCACTTTCAATATGTATCCAGATTGAGACTTAGAGTCATCTGGATCAGTGTCAAAACTTGCATCGACGTAACCCTTTACGACGAACCTTTTGTCACTTCCATAATCGAGAAACATATCCATATTCCACTAAGGATAATTATGACCGCTGTCCAGTGATCTACTCCTAGATCACTATTGTAATCCCTTGCCAAACTCAGTGGTAGGGTATACAATAGATCTGGTACACAGCATGGCATACTTTATAGAACCTATGGCTGAGGCATAGGGAATGACTTTCATTCTATTTCTATCTTCTGCCGTGGTCGGGCTTTGAGTCTTACTCAATTTCACACCTTGTAACACAGGCAAGAACTCTTTCTTTGACTGTTCTATTTTGAACTACTTCAAAATCTTGTTAAGGTATGTACTCATTGAAAAAACTTATCAAGCGTCTTGATCTATCTCTATAGATCTTGATGCTCAATATGTAAGCAGCTTCACCGAGGTCTTTCTTTGAAAAACTCCTTTCAAACACTCCTTTATGCTTTGCAGAATAATTCTACATTATTTTCGATCAACAATATGTCATTCACATATACTTATCAGAAATGCTATAGTGATCCCACTCACTTTCTTGTAAATACAGGCTTCACCTCAAGTCTGTATAAAACTATATGCTTTGATCAATTTATCAAAGCGTATATTCCAACTCCGAGATGCTTGCCCTAGTCCATAGATGGATCACTGGAGCTTGCATATTTTGTTAGCACCTTTAGGATTGACAAAACCTTCTGGTTGCATCATATACAACTCTTCTTTAATAAATCCATTAAGGAATGCAGTTTTGACATCCATTTGCCAAATTTCATAATCATAAAATGCGGCAATTTCTAACATGATTCGGACAGACTTAAGCATCGCTACGGGTGAGAAAGTCTCATCGTAGTCAATCCCTTGAACTTGTCGAAAACCTTTCGCAACAAGTCGAGCTTTATAGACAGTAACATTACCGCCAGCGTCAGTCTTCTTCTTGAAGATCCATTTATTCTCAATGGCTTGCCGATCATCGGGCAAGTCAACCAAAGTCCATACTTTGTTCTCATACATGGATCCCACCTCAGATTTCATGGCTTCAAGCCATTTTTCGGAATCTGGGCTCACCATAGCTTCTTCATAGTTCATAGGTTCGTCATGGTCTAGTAACATGACCTCCAGAACAGGATTACCGTACCACTCTAGTGCGGATCTCACTCTGGTTGACCTACGAGGTTCGGTAATAACTTGATCTGAAGTTACATGATCATCATCATTAGCTTCCTCACTAATTGGTGTAGTAGTCACAGGAACAGATTTCTGTGATGAACTACTTTCCAATAAGGGAGTAGGTACAGTTACCTCATCAAGTTATACTTTCCTCCCACTCACTTCTTTCGCGAGAAACTCCTTCTCTAGAAAGGATCCATTATAAGCAATGAATATCTTGCCTTTGGATCTGTGATAGAAGGTGTACCTAACTGTCTCCTTTGGGTATCCTATGAAGACACATTTCTCCGATTTGGCTTTGAGCTTATCAGGATGAAACTTTTTCTTATAAGCATCGCAACCCCGAACTTTTAAGAAATGACAACTTTTGGTTTCTTGCCAAACCAAAGTTCATAAGGTGTCGTCTCAACGGATTTAGATGGTGCCCTATTTAACGTGAATGCAACTGTCTCTAATGCATAACCCCAAAACGATAGTGGTAAATCGGTAAGAGACATCATAGCTTGCACCATATCTAATAAAGTACGGTTACGCTGTTCGGACACACCATTACGCTATGGTGTTCCAGGTGGCGTGAGTTGCGAAATTATTCCGCATTGTTTCAAACAAGGACCAAACTCGTAACTCAAATATTCTCCTCCACGATCAGATCGTAGAAACTTTATTTTCTTGTTACGATGATTTTCAACTTCACTCTGAAATTCTTTGAACTTTTCAAATGTTTCAGACTTATGTTTCATTAAGTAGATATACCCATATCTGCTTAAATCATCTGTGAAGGTGAGAAATAACGATATCTGCCGCGAGCCTTAACACTCATCGGATCGCATACATCAGTATGTATTATTTCCAATAGGTCAGTTGCTCGCTCAATTGTTCCGGAGAACGGAGTCCTAGTCATCTTGCCCATAAGGCATGGTTCGCAAGCATCAAATGATTCCAAAATCCCATCAGCATGGAGTTTCTTCATGCGCTTTACACCAATATGACCTAAACGGCAGTGCCACAAATAAGTTGCACTATCATTATTAACTTTGCATATTTTGGCTTCAATATTATGAATATGTGTATCACTACGATCGAGATCCAACGAACCACTTTCATTGGGTGTGTAACTATATAAGGTTTTATTCATGTAAACAGAACAACAATTATTCTCTAACTTGAATGAATAACCGTATTGCAATAAACATGATCAAATCATATTCATGCTCAACGCAAACACCAAATAACACTTATTTAGGTCCAACACTAATCCCGAAAGTATAGGGAGTGTGCGATGATGATCATATCAATCTTGGAACTACTTCCAACACACATCGTCACCTCGCCCTTTACTAGTTTCTGTTTATTCTGCAACATCTGTTTTGAGTTACTACTCTTAGCAACTGAACCAGTATCAAATTCCGAGGGGTTGCTATAAACACTAGTAAAGTACACATCAATAACATGTATATCCAATATACCTTTGTTCACTTTGCCATCCTTCTTATCCGCCAAATACTTGGGGCAGTTCCGCTTCCAATGACCAGTCCCTTTGTAGTAGAAGCACTTAGTCTCAGGCTTAGGACCAGACTTGGGCTTCTTCACTTGAGCAGCAACTTGCTTGCCGTTCTTCTTGAAGTTCCCCTTCTTCCTTTTGCCCTTTTCTTGAAACTAGTGGTCTTGTCAACCATCAACACTTGATGTTTTTCTTGATTTCTACCTTCGTCGATTTCGGCATCACGAAGAGCTTGGGAATTGTTTCCGTTATCCCTTGCATATTATAGTTCATCACGAAGTTCTACTAACTTGGTGATGGTGACTAGAGAATTCTGTCAATCACTATCTTATCTGGAAGATTAACTCCCACTTGATTCAAGCGATTGTAGTACCCAGACAATCTGAGCACATGCTCACTGCTTGAGCTATTCTCCTCCATCTTTTAGCTATAGATCTTGTTGGAGACTTTATATCTCTCAACTCGGGTATTTGCTTGAAATATTAACTTCAACTCCTGGAACATCTCATATGGTCCATGACATTCAAAACGTCTTTGAAGTCCCGATTCTAAACCGTAAAGCATGGTGCACTAAACTATCAAGTAGTCATCATACCGAGCTTTTGTCAAACGTTCATAACATCTGCATCTGCTCCTGCAATAGGTCTGTCACCTAGCGGTGCATCAAGTACATAATACTTCTGTGCAGCAATGAGGTTAATCCTCAGATCATGGACCAAGTCCGCATCATTGCTACTAACATCTTTCAACTTAGTTTTCTCTAGGAACATATCAAAATAAAACAGGGGAGCAAAACGCGAGCTATTGATCTACAACATAGATATGCTAATACTACTAGGACTAAGTTCATGATAAATTTAAGTTCAATTAATCATATTACTTAAGAACTCCCACTTAGATAGACATCCCTCTAATCCTCTAAGTGATCACGTGATCCATATCAACTAAACCATAACCGATCATCACATGAAATGGAGTAGCTTTCGATGGTGAACATCACTATGTTGATCATATCTACTATATGATTCACGCTCGACCTTTCGGTCTCAGTGTTCCGAGGCCATATCTGCATATGGTAGGCTCGTCAAGTTTAACCTGAGTATTCCGCGTGTGCAGCTGTTTTGCACCCGTTGTATTTGAATGTAGAGCCTACCACACCCGATCATCACGTGGTGTCTCAGCACGAAGAACTTTCGCAACGGTGCATACTCAGGGAGAACACTTATACTTTGATAATTTAGTGAGGGATCATCTTATAATGCTACCGTCAATCAAAGCAAGATAAGATGCATAAAAGATAAACATCACATGCAATCAATATAAGTGATATGATATGGCCATCATCATCTTGTGCTTGTGATCTCCATCTCCGAAGCACTGTCATGATCACCATCGTCACCGGCGCGACACCTTGATCTCCATCGTAGCATCGTTGTCGTCTCACCAATCTTATGCTTCTACGACTATCCCTACCACTTAGTGATAAAGTAAAGCATTACAGGGCGATTGCATTGCATACAATAAAGCGACAACCATATGGCTCCTGCCAGTTGCCGATAACTCGGTTACAAAACATGATCATCTCATACAATAAATTTAGCATCATGCTTTGACCATATCACATCACAACATGCTCTGCAAAAACAAGTTAGGCGTCCTCTACTTTGTTGTTGCAAGTTTTACGTGGCTGCTACGGGCTTAGCAAGAACCGTTCTTACCTACGCATCAAAACCACAACGATAGTTTGTCAAGTTGGTGTTGTTTTAACCTTCGCAAGGACCGGGCGTAGCCACACTCGGTTCAACTAAAGTTGGAGAAACTGACACCCGCCAGCCACCTATGTGCAAAGCACGTCGGTAGAACCAGTCTCGCGTAAGCGTACGCGTAATGTCGGTCCAGGCCGCTTCATCCAACAATACCGCCGAACCAAAGCATGACATGCTGGTAAGCAGTATGACTTATATCGCCCACAACTCACTTGTGTTCTACTCGTGCATATAACATCAACGCATAAAACCAGGCTCGGATGCCACTGTTGGGGAACGCAGTAATTTCAAAAAAATTCCTACGCACACACAGGATCATGGTGATGCATAGCAACGAGAGGGGAGAGTGTTGTCTACGTACCCACATAGACCGAAAGCGGAAGCGTTAGCACAACGCGGTTGATGTAGTCGTACGTCTTCACGATCCGACCGATCAAGTACCGAACGCACGGCACCTCCGAGTTCAGCACACGTTCAACTCAATGACGTCCCTCGAACTCCGATCCAGCCGAGCTTTGAGGAAGAGTTCCGTCAGCACGACGGCATGGTGACGATGATGATGTTCTACCATGCAGGGCTTCGTCTAAGCACCGCTATGATATTATCGAGGTGGATTATGGTGGAGGGGGGCACCGCACACGGCTAAGAGATCCAAGGGATCAATTGTTGTGTCTTTGGGGTGCCCCCCCTACCCCCGTATATAAAGGAGCAAGGGGGAAGGCGGCCGGCCTAGGAGGAGGGCGCGCCAAGGGGGGAGTCCTACTCCCACCGGGAGTAGGACTCCTCCTTTCCTTGTTGGAGTAGGAGAAGGGAAGGGAGAAGGAGATGGAAGGAAGGGGGCGCCCCCCTCCCTAGTCCAATTCGGACTAGTCCATGGGGAGGGGTGCGGCCACCCTTTGGGGCCTTTCTCTCCATTCCAGTATGGCCCATTAAGGCCCAATACGAATTCCCGTAACTCTCCGGTACTCCGAAAAATACCCGAATCACTCTGAACCTTTCCAAGGTCCGAGTATAGTCGTCCAATATATCGATCTTTACGTCTCGACCATTTCGAGACTCCTCGTCATGTCCCTGATCTCATCCGGGACTCCGAACTCCTTCGGTACATCAAAACACATAAACTCATGATATAGCCGTCATCTAACTTTAAGCGTGCAGACCCTACGGGTTCGAGAACTATGTAGACATGACCGAGATACATCTCCGGTCTATATCCAATAGCGGAACCTGGATGCTCATATTGGCTCCCACATAGTCTATGAAGATCTTTATCGGTTAGACCGCATAACAACATACGGTGTTCCCTTTGTCATCGGTATGTTATTTTCCCGAGATTCGATCATCGGTATCTCAATACCTAGTTCAATCTCGTTACCGGCAAGTCTCTTTACTCGTTCCGTAATACATCATCCCGCAACTAACTCATTAGTTGCAATGCTTGCAAGGCTTAAGTGATGTGCATTACCGAGTGGGCCCAGAGATACCTCTTCGACAATCGGAGTGACAAATCCTAATCTCGAAATACGCCAACCCAACAAGTACCTTCGGAGACACCTGTAGAGCACCTTTATAATCACCCAGTTACGTTGTGACGTTTGGTAGCACACAAAGTGTTCCTCCGGTAAACGGGAGTTGCATAATCTCATAGTCATAGGAACATGTATAAGTCATGAGGAAAGCAATAGCAGAATACTAAACGATCGTGTGCTAAGCTAACGGAATGGGTCAAGTCAATCACATCATTCTCCTAATGATGTGATCCCGTTAATCAAATAACAACTCATGTCAATGGCTAGGAAACATAACCATCTTTGATCAACGAGCTAGTCAAGTACAGGCATACTAGTGACACTCTGTTTGTCTATGTATTCACACATGTATTATGTTTCCGGTTAATACAATTCTAGCATGAATAATAAACATTTATCATGAAATAAGGAAATAAATAATAACTTTATTATTGCCTCTAGTGCATATTTCCTTCAATTAAAAAATAGAAACAAAAGTTAAAATTAAATTTAAAATAAAAATTAATTAACTAATTCAATAATTAACCTAATTAACTCTGTTTAATTAACCTAATTGCATAATTAGTCTAAGTAAACTTTTAGATTAGTTGTTGTGACAATGATAGTGGGTCCCGGTCACCAGTTTAACTAGTCGACGCTACCGCTGACGTCGGGCTGACGTCATAATCTTGTTTTTGAAGTAAATTAAATCTGGTAATTCTAGAAATTGAATAAAACTTTGAAAATTAATATAAAATAATCCGTATGTCAACTCAAAATACTTTGTACATGAAAGGTGCTTAGAAAAACGTGATGGTCCCGAATACGCTCTCGGTTCGTATGCCACATGTCCCTAGCATAGTGATCATGGAACCGTCCCCCTCCGTTTCATCTGTCCGAAAATGCCAAACACCAGGAATACTTTCCCAGTTGTTTTCCCCCTTCGCCGGTATCGTGTAGTACTGCGTTAGAACACCCCTAGCACTGCTTTTGTCTTGTCATGCATAGTATTGCACTTGTTTGCTCTATATTTATTGTTTCTTACCCCTCTTCTCTCCAATAGACCCCGAGACCGTTGCCGATGCCTCTGTGATTGACTACGTCGCTAACGACCCTTCTCCTTTTTCATCAGAGCTTCCAAGCAAGCAACCACCCCCACCACTTGATCATTCCGATATCACCCATTCTATTTTCTCTCATGCTTGCATTAGATTTTGCAACTATACTTGATTGCTCCTATTATGATGCATAGCTTGCTTTTGTAACCTGTTGTTGTACCTTACCTGCTCATCCTAAACTGCTTAGTATAGGTTGGTTAGTGGTCCATCAGTGACCCCTCACCTTGTACCAGGTGCCCCGGCTTGTTGAGCGATGACTCGATCAACGTGATCGACGTCCAGAGCCCGACACATTACATCACGCCCCCTTTTGTTGCTCGACTCTACAAAGCTATTATCGGGTGCCGAGGTGATACCTCGTAACGCACTCCTGATGATAACTCTGTAGTGTAGCTATTCGGTCGTGGTCATCGAGGGTGATTCCTCTTTCACCACTCCTGATATGACTCTATCATGCAACACCTCAAGTGTGAACCTCGAGGGTGATTCCTCATACGTTCACCTCGACGATTACATCAAGTGGATTCCATCGAGGGCGATTCCTCAGATTCCCACTTGATGTTTTGGGCACACATTTACCTTTACTTGTAGCCCCATGTACTGTTATTGTGGTACTGGAGGGACAGGTGGTACCAGCCCGGTTGAGGTGGGCCTGAGTTGCCGACAGTCTCTGGAAAGTCGAGTGGGCCCGGGGAGCACCCGCTAGATAATTATGAGGCATGGCCGGGCAGGTAGAACACCCTAGAGAGAGAGGGTTGGGCCTGGCCCTTGCCGTATTTCCTCGAGGCAGGGTGACGGGGTCACATGATCGTGAATCTCTGCTCATCTCCGCGAGCTCCTAACACACTAAGGGTATGTTTGGTAGGGTGTATGAAGGCTGCATGAGAGCAAAAGTTCCCTTCTTGACCCACTTTTGGGAGTTTTGTAGAGTGTATGAAGGGTGCATGAGTCCACACTAGCTCAACATAAAATACACTAGGAGCATGCATGAAGAGGGGTGATGAGATGAGCATGCATGAAGAGGGAACAACTATGTTAAGATCAGAATCAACCAAACACACCCTAAGGGTTTGGGTATTTATTCTGAGTTGGCCACTGGCCTTTACGCACTAACCACCACGCAGGAACAAATATGGGCACTCGGCTTCGTAGTATCAGCCAAAGATTTGTCAAACGTCTAGTTCAGCATTCGGCACGGCTAGGCCGGTGCCATCCATGACAGAGGTGGTGCCCCTGCACACAACGACCCGGAGTGCAAAGGGCGATGGGCCCCAGACCCCGGAGTGCTTAGGATGTAGACTGGCGAGGACCTCTCTGCTGAGCCAAGGTAGGGCTGTGACGTGTTGATCTTTCGAGGCCGGGCATGGACCCAAGAAAGTGTGTTCGTCCAGAGTAATCTAGCGTGTCGGGTAATATGGTGCACCCCTGCAGGGAAGTTATCTATTCGAATAGCCGTGTCGACGATAAAGGATTCTCGGAGTTGTATCTCGATCTATTACAACTAGAAACAGATACTTGAGATATGTGATGGATATGTGGCTCCGGGATTGCTTTCCTGTAGGGAGTCGAGGAAGGATCTCTGGGCATTAATACTACAACATGTTTGTTAATTATAAACTGCTATTTTGTACTCTTCTAAATGCTGCAAGATGCTTGAAGATGCTAGTCTTCGATAGGCTAGGTCTTCCCCTCTATTGTGTCATTCTGCAGTTCAGTCCACAGATACCTACCTTCCATTTGATACCAATGCATACTTAGTATAGATCTGATGCTTGCGAGTTCTTTGGATGAGTACTCACGGTTGCTTTGCTACCCCTTTTCCCCCTTCTTTCTTCTTTCCGGTTTGTTGCAACCAGTTGGTGGATCCCAGGAACCAAATGCCACCCCCGCCGACTAGTACTACTACCCCGAGGGTTCCTACTACTACTACATGGAGACCGTCGATGACCAGGAGTAGTTAGGAGGTCCCAAGCAGGAGGCCTTGCCTCTTCGGTCGATGCTTCTTTTGTGCTTGCCTTTCTTAAGGCATTCTTGTTTAACTTATTTCTATACTTAGATAGTGTTTTTTCCGCTGACGCTTGTGTCTCGAGATTTTGTATTCGGGCCCTCGAGGCCCCTGGCTTGTAATATAAAGCTTGTATTACTTTTATTTGTGTTTAGTGTTGTGTTGTGATATCTTCCCGTGAGTCCCTGATCTTGATCATACATGTTTGCGTGTATGATTACTGTATGATTGAATCGGGGTGTCACAAGTTGGTATTAGAGCCGACTGCCTGTAGGAACCCCCCTTTCCAACTCCTTGGCCGAAGTTGAGTCTAGTCAATGAAAAACGGTTTTAGTAACATGGCTACATGGCTTACGGGCCCACGTCGCCATTGGGTGGTATTAGGATCTTTTCCTCCTCGTCTATACTCTGGGACTCTGATCTCTCTTCTATTTGGGTTAAATGATTTCACTAACTCTAACTTTAGGTTCTCGTAATCACTTCCTACCAGACAGCCCCTTCATTACAGATGATCGCCTGCTGCATGAGAAGATTCTGAAGATACTCTCTGTTGTTTTCTCAAGACCCTTGTGCCCTTAGCCGTTGCAATTCCCTACCACCGAAAAATCCCTCTGGATAACTACATACACCTATCGTTCATATTTTCATTCCCAGTTGCTCTTGTTATTACAAGATGCCCCGAAATACACTCCGTTGTCCTGAGAATCCGTTGAGCCTACTGCCTTGCAGTTATTTGCCACACGAATACCCCTACGAATAATTACTCGCGCTTGCCGAGTATCTGTTCGTCCACAGTGGTTCATGTGTTTCACAAAATACTTTGTAATGCTATCTGATCTTCCGAGAATCCTGTACAGCTTACTTCTTTTGAGATTCTTCTTGCCTGCCTGAACTATGGGATATGTTTAGCGATATTCATTAGCATCCTTTGTCATTGTCATTTTGAACATTTGATTTGATATGTTTGTGAATGCTCAGAGTCATCAATCACAATTAGAATTCTTACCTTCGGCTCAGACGTCACCCCGGACATGAGATGGTGTTCGGCGAATCAAGCCTTGATTGATTGTCATTCTGAGTCCATTCAACTTATACATCCTTAATCAGAGTGTTTGCTTTTGATCCCTTGAATTGGAAATCATAATTCCGTTACATTTGAGCTTTGAATTAGTCAGTTGTTTCTATAATCTGATCTCCTTGCATTCTTTCTTCTTCTGGTTGAGTACCGTTCCTCACATCAGATCCATCGTCGACCACCAGATCCTTTGCTTGGTTTTATCCGACAGCGTCCTTCATATTCAGTAACCTTGTGAGCCTTTCCTCGGATACATAATGCCTTTGGTAAACTGTATCCTCTACTTCCTCAACCATGCTCTACTTCCGAGCTTGAGATATTTACTCCTGAAGTTTGTGGATAGGTTCCTAAGATGCCCCTATGGGTTGAACCTACGCCTTCCCTAACCCGTTTGAACCCGAAAGTCTTCACGAGTCTTACTCTTCTGGTGTTTTCCCAGATAAAATATCAACACTACAACTTCATCGAAAGCGAGAAGTGAATGAAAGGTTATGCATTGAAGAAGTGGGAGTCGACCTTGAACTTTGCGCTCATGCCCATGGAAACGATGTAGATCCTATCATGGAGCTTCTTATAAAAAGTAATTATCCCCTTGGTATAAATTCATCTTGTATTTTGTTTTGGTCCTTTGCAATTGTGGTTCTGATCATGGTTGTTCTTCTTTGATCCCAATTCTCGGACAAGCTAAAGCAGTTATCTTCTGCGGATATTTTCACCTGTCCAACCTCTATCATGTTCTACCTTCGAGTATTACCCTCTGGTCTCTCAAGAATAACATGGAACTACATAGCTTCTTATGAGTTCTTCACCAACTATTATTTCTCGCCGATTACAATTTTCCACTGGTCTGAGTTGTTAGACACTCCAGAACACCAATAACTGATTTGAGTCTACACTTTCCTTTCCATTGTTTTGTTTAACCTTTCTTGTAACCTAACATATCTGAGCAGTGATAATTCCCTGCTTATGTATACACCTCGGTGTACAAACTCTGTCAGTAAGACCTTGTTACTATTGTTGATGACATTCCGGTAGCCACCGATGGACGAGAACTTTGCCTGTTGGTTCGCCTTGCCTTGCGAGCAGGAAAATGGTTTTCTTCGTCCCTTGCCCCTTGTACCGACGTAGTTGCCAACATAATTGACAGGCTACTAAGGTGCCTTGCTAACATGACCGTGCAAAATGTTAGCGCCTTCCTGCTTTTAACCCACATGGTGGGACCATAATCCACAGTTCCACAGGATCGAAACCTGACTCTCCCGTACATCCATGTTTTCCAAAATTGTTCCTCGCACTTGGCTTCATATGTAAATCACGAGCCACCTACCTAGTGATCTATTCTAGTATCATACGCAATACTTATTCCCATTGCTCTGAACCCCTTTCACCCTCTGTTTCAGGCAACAAATGGTTGCCTACCCGCTTGAAGCTTCTTATTGCACCTTCTTACCTTGCTCTCGATGACTTTCTTGAATTTCAACTCGAGAGATGCCTCTATGCCACGTTCACTGAGATAGCCCCCAGGAACCTATCTTTTGTTGAGCTCCGTCCTTCCCGGGTCTTTCCCCCTTACTCCACCCCTTAAATCTCGGGACGAGATTTCTTGTAGTGGAGGAGAATTGTGACGCCCGGATAATTAAGCTACAGTAACCCTCTACTAATGATGCCACGTCACCAAGTTTACTGTTGTTAATCCCGTGATGGTTCGGTCCCGTTCGAATTAAAAATTCAAAATCGTGTCAAACGGCAAAAGTTTTCAAACAATCAAAATAAAATGTTCTGGGTGTGACAATTAAATCATAAGTAATATTGGTAGTAAAATCATCTTTTTATAAATTATTTAAAATCCCTAAATTTAACTAAAGCAGCAACTAGAACAGGTAATTAAATGCACTTTAAAAAATATAAAATTACAAACTATTTTAATTAAATGCCTAAATAGTATTGGAAGTGGTATAATTAGTAATACTAAATTAGGTATTGTTTTTATATTAAATAAAACTAAAATGAATAGTAAAAAAAAGAAAAACTAATTAGCAGGCAAAGTAAACAAAAAAAGGAAAACAAAAGGGCAATTCCCCCTCCCCATGGGCCTCTAGCCCAGCTGACCGCCACCAAGCCGGCCCAATCCCCCCGGGCTATAACCCATCTCGCCCTACCGTGACCTAGCCTCCCCCCCCCCACTCTCCCACGATCCCCTCATCCCCTCCCCATGATCTGGATCGGCGGCGCTCGCCCCCCCCCCTCGACCACGACGCCCAGCGCTCGGCGCCCCCCTCGCCGGAGCTACGATGCCGCCGGACAGCGTCCTCGTCCCCTCCTCACGCTGCTTCTCCAAGCCACGCCGCCCGTTCCCCTGCGGCGTGGGCGAGGAACCCCCCCCTCGACCTCGCCCCTTCTCCGTCCGATCGCCGCTGCCGGGCCGCGCTCGCCGCACCTGGACCACGCGCGCGCACGCACTCAGCCATGCCGGGCCGCGCCCATTGCCACCCCACGCGGCCGACGCCTCCTCTTTCCGAGACATGTGCCTTGCCAGCCTTGCGCCCGCTTCGCCCCGACCACCTCCCTGCGCCCACACACGCCGTCCCCTGCTAACCACCGCCGCCACTGCCCCGCAGCCCACCACCGCGCGACCCGCCCGCCTTCGCTCGCCCCCTACCTCGTGGCCATCTCCGGGCGCCATCACCTCGGGCCCCTACCCGCCATGCCTGGCCTCCCTCCCCGGCGACCATCGCGTCACTCCGGCCATTGCCCCGCCTTCGCCGCGCCGCCCCCTCTGTTCGCCGCTGCCGGAGCAGCTCCTGCTGGCCCGCGAGCCCGTGGGTGGCGCCCTGCCGCTCCCCACCGGCAAGCCCACTGCCCCGCGGCGCTGCCCGGGTGGTCCGCCCCGCACACCCCTACGCCCGTAACCGCCCGCCCCGCTAAGGCCTTTGGCCCACTAACCAGTGGGGCCCAGTCCCCTGGTTATAAATGAAATAAGATAATATAGAAAAAATTAAAATTAAAATCAAAATAATAATTAATTAACCTAATCAACTCTGTTTAATTAGCCTAATTGCATAATTAGTCTAATTAAACTATTAGATTAATTGTTGTGACAATGACAGTGGGTCTCGGTCGTCAGCTTAACCAGTCAACAGTCTGTTGACTGCTGATGCCATCATGATGTCAGGGTGACGTCATTATCCTATTTTTTAAGTAAATTAAATCTGGTAATTCTAGAAATTGAATAAAACTTTGAAAATTAATATAAAATAATCCGTATGTCAAATGAAAATACTTTGTACATGAAAGTTGCTTAGAAAAACGTGATGGTCCCGAATACGCTCTCGGTTCGTATGCCACATGTCCCTAGCATAGTGATCATGGAACCGTCCCCCTCCGTTTCATCTGTCCGAAAATGCCAAACACCAGGAATACTTTCCCAGTTGTTTTCCCCCTTCGCCGGTATTGTGTAGTACCGCGTTAGAACACCCCTAGCGCTGCTTTTGTCTTGTCATGCATAGTATTGCACTTGTTTGCTCTATATTTATTGTTTCTTACCCCTCTTCTCTCCAATAGACCTTGAGACCGTTGCCGATGCCTCTGTGATTGACTACGTCGCCAACGACCCTTCTCCTTTTTCATCAGAGCTTCCAAGCAAGCAACCACCCCCACCACTTGATCATTCCGATATCACCCATTCTATTCTCTCTCATGCTTGCATTAGATTTTGCAACTATACTTGATTGCTCCTATTATGATGCATAGCTTGCTTTTGTAACCTGTTGTTGTACCTTACCTACTCATCCTTAACTGCCTAGTATAGGTTGGTTAGTGATCCATCAGTGACCCCTCACCTTGTACCAGTTGCCCCGGCTTGTTGAGCGATGACCCGATCAACGTGATCGACGTCCAGAGCCCGACACATCACATCACGTCCCGTTTTGGTTCTAGACTCTACAGAGCTACTATCGAGTGTCGAGGGTGATACCTCGTAACACACTCCTGATGATAACTCTATAGTGTAGGTATTCGGTCATGGTCATCGAGGGTGATTCCCCCTTCACCACTCCAGATACAACTCTGTCGTGCAACAGCTCAAGTGTGAACCTCGAGGGTGATTCCTCATACGTTCACCTTGACGATTACATCAAGTGGATTCCATCGAGGGTGATTCCTCGGATTCCCCCTTGATGTTTCAGACACACAGTTACCTTTACCTGTAGCCCCATGTACTGTTACTGCGGTACTGAAGGGACAGGAGGTACCAGCCCCGTTGAGGTGGACCTGAGTTCCCGACAGTCTCTGGAAAGTCGGGCGGGCCCGGAGAGCACCCGCGAGATAATTACGAGGCACGGCCGGGCAGGTAGACCACCCTAGAGAGACAGGGTTGGGCCTGGCCCTTGTCGTATTTCCGTGAGACGGGGTGACGGGGTCACATGATCGTGAGTCTCTACTCGTCTCCGCGAGCTCCTAATACACTAAGGGTTTGGGTATTTGTTCTGAGTTGGCCACTGGCCTTTATGCACTAACCACCACGCGGGAACGGATATGGGCACTCGGCATTGTAGTATCAGCCAAAGCTTTGTCAGACATCCAGTTTAGCATTGCCGCACGGCTGGGCCGACGCCATCCATGACAGAGGTGGTGCCTAGACCCGCCCTGGATGCAACGACCCAGAGTGGAAAGGGCGATGGGCCCAAGACCCCGGAGTGCTTAGGATGTAGACCGGTGGGGACCTCTCTGCTGAGCCTAGGTAGGGCGGAGACGTGTTGATCTTCCAAGGTCGGGCATGGACCCAAGAAAGTGTGTCCGGCCGGAGTAATCAAGCTTGTTGGTTAATGTGGTGCACCCCTGCAGGAAAGTTCTCTATTCGAATAGCCGTCTCCACGGTAAAGGACGCTCGGAGTTGTATCCCGATCTATTACAACTAGAAATGGATACTTCAGATATGTGATGGATATGTGCCTCCGGGATTGCTTTCTCGGTGGGTGTCGAGGAAGGATCTCTGGGCGTTAATACTACAACATGTTTGTTAATTATAAACTGCTATTCTATACTCTTCTGAATGCTGCAAGATGCTTGAAGATGCTAGTCTTTGATAGGCTAGGCCTTCCCCTCTATTCTAGCATTTTGCAGTTCAGTCCACAGATACCTACCTTCCATTTGATACCAATGCATAGTTAGTATAGATCTGATGCTTGCGAGTACTTTGGATGAGTACTCACGGTTTCTTTGCTACCCCTTTTCCCCCTTCTTTCTTCTTTCCGGTTGTTGCAACCAGTTGGGGGATCCTAGGAGCCAGATGCCACCCCCGCCAACTACTACTACTACCCCAAGGGTGCCTACTACTACATGGAGACCGTCGACGACCAGGAGGAGTTAGGAGGTCCCAGGCAGGAGGCCTTGCCTCTTCGGTCGATGCTACTTTTGTGCTTGCCTTCTTAAGGCAGTCTTGTTTAACTTATGTCTGTACTCAAATATTGTTGCTTCCGCTGACGCTTGTGTCTCGAGGTTTTGTATTCGAGCCCTCGAGGCCCCTGGCTTGTAATATAAAGCTCGTATTACTTTTATTTGTGTTTAAAGTTGTGTTGTGATATCTTCCCGTGAGTCCCTAATCTTGATCGTACATGTTTGCGTTTATGATTAGTGTATGATTGAATCGGGCGTGTCTCACCTGGAGTACTTTGTATATTTACATTCATGTCATTATTTGTGCAAGTGGTCAAGACTAGCTCGAATTGCCATTAAAAGTTTGAACTCCTCATTTCCTTTTTGAGCAAGGGAATACTCCCTTCCGATGAGCTATGGATATTTAGATGTTTGATGCCAGTACCTTGCTTGGAAAGCGTATGAGATGTTGCTTTTTTGCAATTGGTAGGGTATATTCACTAGTGAGATGATCATAAGTCTTCCACACACCGTTGTTGATTGATTAGAGAAGAAAAATAACTATACGTGCTAGTCCATCTAATTTCAATTGATAAAATCGGGAGCATAAAAGGTTGAGACTTACGTCCAATCAAATAAATAATTAAGAGAAAATAGCCAAGGATAAAAATCCTCTAAAATTAACAAAAGTTTTGGTCAATATTGAAAGGAATATGTTTAGCTTGCATGTCACATGAAAATGAAGTGTGAGATGGTCATATAAACATGTTTTAAGCATTGAGAGAAAGTGATGAAAAATATTTGCAATAAAAGAGGACTCCTTGCTATTTGCCCAGTTGAAATAAAAGATGGCCTACTATATAAAGTTGTATCTCGTTCATTAATGAATTAGGTAACAAGGTGTGGAAGCCTTCAATATAATCCTAACAGTGGGGATGCACTACTAATTGTGTAATCTTTTCTCTTTTCGTTTCGATAAATTGTGATGGACTCATACTTCTAAGTGTGTCTGCACCTGAAAAAAATCCAAACGACTTTGTTTTTATAAGCTGCGGTGCTTGCTCGAGGACGAGCAAGGCTTAAGCTTGGGGGAATTGATGATCCAAATTATGTGAAGTTTTTATCTTTATTTTGTGCCTTCACGGTAGGCTTTGTGGAATTTTACTGCACCGCACTTCTTTTGTCGATTTCCCCCAGGATGTGTTTTTGGAAGTAACTGGAGTACTCGGAAAAGAACTCTAGGGAATGATTATAAAATCACGTCAATTGATGTGATTAATAAGTACCATAAAAGAATTAGGCAATTTGGAGAAAGTTGGAGATTGCACAGCGCACGACGGCGTCTAGTACGAGCGCATGCACTCGTACCAGCCACCTCCGCCTCCTCTTCATCAACTACAACCACCCCGTGGAATTGGATAGGGGATCAGATGCATACGCACACCAAAACCATTACACAGAGTCCTATCCTCCGGAAGGCATCCAGAGAGGGAATTGGCTAGGAGATCGCAATCTTCACCATCACGTGCAAGGGAACAACAGTGTCAACCATCTCCATCATCCGTCATCATCATCCCCCATATTTATCTCGTTCTAATACCAAACCCTTTGCGGATTGGTATGTCTATTACTTATTTGATCCATCCATGTTTACCATCGCTATTCACCTGATGTCCATCGTTCCTATGTACGAGTAAAACCCCTAGTTCTCAGAGATTTGGATGAACCTCGGTATGTTTAGGTGCTCAAAACGTTAATAAGGATATAAAATCCTCTGTTGAATGTTTAGTTTAATAGCCTGTCTGAATATTGTGAAGGGGGCCTAGTCAGCATTTTCACCATAAGGCCACAAAGCTTATTACTGTCGTGTAAAGGTTAGGAAGTGATGGTAATTTGAGGTGACAGTAAAGTCCTTCACTTCTCACTTTTGGAATTGATAGGGGAGTAACGGAGAACCCTTGGTGAGGTCACGTCCATGAGGAAACCCTTAATTACCATAGTTGTAACCTGCAGGGGGATACAATGGTGCCGTGTGCGGTACGAAGTCTGCCTAGAGTAGAACGTATTCTGTACCCGGATCCGCCCTGCTCAAACGTCAAGAGTGGCTCAAGAATCCAGTTAGTACTATGACATAGCATAAGTCACGGTAGGAACATACCAATGGGAATTCCACACTCCCTAGGAACGCCTTACTCCTCCGCTAGTTCCAAGTGTTACCCGTTCCACTGCTCTCATCTATTTGTGTTTATGTTATTTACTTTTCGTTCACACTCTACTCAAACTACTATTTATATCCACCCTCACTTTACTCCAAATCTATAATTACTTGCAGCCACAATTCCATAAGTCACTACAAGGGACGAATATCTAGTTCATGTGCTTCCTATGGGATCGATACTCTTACTTCGAAAAATCTAGAACTAAACCATGTGCACTGGCTGGCCATCGCCCAATACAATTGTACCTCCTTTGTCCCACGAGTCATATAGATTTCGGACAATGGCCCTTATGGATTTCAGCCCATGGCCATATAGATTTAGGCCCAGGGCCCATCTAAATTTAGGTCCACTGGCTATATTTATGTAGGCCCATGACCCATAGATTTTTGCCCAAGGCCCAAACATATGTTGACCCACAGACTTTTTCCTTTGGGACAACCAAATAAAGGCTCGCAAAACTTTTCACCCATCAGGCCATACTATTTTTGCCGAATTAGGCCCATGTTGGTTGCGGCCCAGTGGCTCGTATTAGTTTTGACCCGTTTGTCCGCCATATATTTTGGCTTGGTGCTATAATTGACACGTTAGGTGATGAGGAGCGAAGCTCGAGACGAGGGTCGATACGTTGTCGGCCCGATCTTTCATGGCACAAAACTCCATCGCAGCAAGAACTAGTTGCGGGTTTACGAAGATGATCACAAACTCCACAGAAACAACACGTCAACCCCTCGATCTGAAGTAATAACGTGGACGAACTGTATAGGCTCGGCTTGTCATCTCCTACGCGTCACGTCGCAGGAACTCACATGCCAACAGAGAGTTTTGACAAGATTTCTCTAAACTCGAAAATGGCCGATGGCTGAAACACACACGGTGTCTAATTCATAATAACATAATCTGCCTTTACATTGGCCATAGCCAGCCACATATATAGGCGACGCAAAATCAACAAACCAATGTAACAATTCTTGATTCTAACGGACTCTCTCTCTCCTATTTAAACTAATCTATCGTTTAACTAATAAAATATCCGGCCACATTGATCACCTATAATTACAAAACGAACTAGTACTATTAGACTGCTCACAGTGGAAAGTAACATAGAGTATAGTAACTTGCCGATGTTACTAGTCTATGTTACTACCTCCATAGTGGGTAGTAACATATGAGTGGTATCATGAAAGAGTTCATTTATTAGGCTATAGACTCATTATGTTTTGAAATGTGTGATGTTACAGTAACTAGCTAAGTTATCACAAACCCCTCTCTCCTTATTAATTAGCTGCCACATTGTATTGAAATGTGTGATGTTACTAGTCAAGTTACTTTCATTGTAACTAGTCTTATCCATCTCTTGTGGCCTTGCAAATCGGTGGACCCCAACCAGACTCCATCAAACACATGAAATCCCATGCGTAGCAAGGCTTTGCCCAACTAACGTGGCCTTTCTTCTTAATTGGTAGAAATAAAAAAAGAAATTGTTTCTTATCTCCAATATGCACGCAAAAACTAGCGGCAAGTAATTTATCAACTCTAATCTCGACAAAGTACTGGTTGTCTTCCTCAAGTCGTGGCTCACCAAAATATGTGTACATGCATATCTTTTGTCCAAACACGCACATGTTAAACTTGGCCTCCTCATGTTCATCTAGACTGAACCGAACAATCATTGTCTTTGTAGCTCAATCCGATGTAGCATGGCGCGTAAACATCGGTGATCTTTAACCCGTCTGCCCGCGGTAATAATTTGTAAAGATTAGTAATACCAACGTTAGTTATGGCCGTATCATCCTCCCTCCCTTCAAGTGAAACCGTCCTCGGTTTCGTAATATCTTCATCCATTGATTGTTCGGGTGCCACAAAAAAATCTGCAACTTTAGCCTCCTTTTCTTTCTCTTTCTCTTGTTCCTTCATCTTCCGCACTCGTTCCTTCCTTCAGTTCTTGAATAACTTCTTCTCCATAGCCATCAGAACATATTTTGTATTCCATTCGATAGTGTACGTGTTGGAAAGATAGTCGTGTGTGGCATTATTTTTCTTGTACCATGGCCCTCCATGCAGCATATGACATGAAACCATCGGTACCGGAAGAATGTCGCACAAAACTTCACAACAAAATTTGTCGACTGAAAAAATATCGTAGTTTGGTGTGTGATGTTAAGCTTGTCATAGCACCTCCTCAGTGAGTACGTTCGTGGATGCGGTGTCATTGCTAGCTCCAACTTCTCCACCATGTCGATGCCGACCGCATTAACCTAATTATCATGGTTGATCGTCGTGGCGCAAACTTTCTCTCCCACTTTACAGTATGTGTGAAAAAGTTCAACACCATAGCCTTTCTCCTCTAGCAAAAAGTCACCGGATAGCTTCCAGTAGCTCCGCCTTGATGATGACTCACCGGCCATCACCTCCGAAGTGTCGTGAGCAACGCCGGTCTCTGATGCCACTTGATGAGGAGCGAACATCAAGACGAGGGTCGATCCGTTGTTGGCCCGATCTTTCACGGCACAAAACTCCATCGCAGCAAGAACTAGTTGCGGGTTTACGAAGATGATCACAAACTCCGCAGAAACAACACGCCAACCCCTCGATCTGAAGTAATAACGTGGATGAACCGTATAGGCTCAGATTGTTATCTCCAACGTGTCGCGTCGCAGGAACTCACACGCCAACAGAGATTTTTGACAAGATTTCTCTAAACTCGATAATGGCCGACGGCCGAAACACACACGGTGTCTAATTCATAATAACATAACCTGCCTTTACATTGGCCATAGCCAGCCATATACATAGGCGACGCAAAATCAATAAACCAATGGAACAATTCTTGATTCTAATGGACTCTCTCTCCTATTTAAACTAATCTATCATTTAACTAATAAAATATCTGGCCACATTGATCACCTATGATTACAAAACGAACTAGTACTATTATCCATCTCTTGTGGCCTTGCAAATTGGTGGACCCCAACCAGACTCCATCAAACACATGAAATCCCATGCATAGCAAGTCTTTGCCCAACTAACGTGGCCTTTCTCCTTAATTGGTAGAAATAAAAAGAGAAATCGTTTCTTATCTCCAATCTGCTCGCAACAACTAGCGGCAAGTAATTTATCACCTCTGATCTCGACAAAGTATTGGTTGTCTTCCTCAGGTTGTGGCTCACCAAAATATTTGTACATGCATATCTTTTGTTCAAACAGGCACGTATTGAACTTGGCCTCCTCATGTTCATTTTTAGACCGAACCAAACAATCATTGTCTTTGTAGCTCAATCCGATGTAGCGTGGTGCATTAACATCGGGGATCTTTAACCCATCGACCCGCGGTAATAATTTGTAAAAATTAGTAATACCAACGTTAGTCATGGTCGTATCATTTTGGCCACTGCTGCGGTTGACCCATTTAACCCAGAGAGTGCTCAGCCCGTTTGGCCCAGAGATTTGTTCGACATGTTTGGCCCACAACAGCGTTCGGCCCATATGACCTAATGCTAAGTTTGGCCCGTTCCGCCTATATCTCTACTATAATAAAGGAGTCCCGTCTAATGAAATTAATTATCTTGGAAAATCAAATCAATTATTACATAATCTCAAAAATGAATGGTTTCTATCTATTTCATGAACATTAAACAATGACATGCTTTGGATATACAACTAGAAGTTCATGCACACACAAACCAGAGGTCACGACAGATTCACCAGTGGAATTAACCATTCCACCTAGGATTTAGGAAGTGGGATTACCCTAGGGTTTGCCCAGTAGCTGCTTATCAAACCTATCAGTCTCGGCTTGCTTCTCTCTGAATTCCTCCATGTATTGATTGGTTTTGGTGAGTACTGCATTTGATTGCGTTATTTGTTTTCTCAAAATGCCAACTTCATCTTGGAGCGCAGCTGCACGCTCCATTTATGCCATTAGTTATGATGTCCTCTACAACATCAGCTCTTGGCAATTCATGATGCGCAATCATACTATCCACAGCTACACCATCATCCCCTTTTTGTTTCTTTTTATTTGCATTTTCCTGTGGTGTAGCATTAGGATCCAAGGAGGTGTTGTCGTTAAATAAATCAACAATGTTTGCTGATATAGGCAAAGGTCCGTCTTTCGATGAGATGGTGATTATCGTTTCGGAGGAGTAGACTTTCACGATCGGACTACGAATGTGCGAGGACGTCGTGCCTTAGTAATCGCTAAACCAACTCCGAGAGGTTATTGACCATGCCGGAGCACAATCAACCTGACCACGAAGGTCTATTTCCTGCAAGCAAACAAAGAACAAGCAAGAAACTAAGATTGCAATCTGGATATTGTGAATATAAGATGAAAACTTTATTGATCAAGGTGGGGTTCTGTGACGCCTTGGTCTGGTCGTTGAACACAAACGAAGTATGCGAAGTTGCATCTATGGCGAACTTTTAATCTAAACAAGACCCAAAGTCTAAACGATGCCCTAAGGGTTGTATATATGGAGGAAAAGGGGGAATTTTGTGGCCCTTGGAGGAGGGGTCTGAAACCAACCTTAACTCTTGTTTCCCCACACATACGGACTCTAAAAATAGCCTATACTTAAGTATTTCGTAATTACATGGGCCTGGCCTAATAATAAGGTGACGTGGCACCTAGAATAGCCTCTGGACAAAATTTATGAAGTGGCATCTTGTATATTTCGTCCAAGACTTCATTCACTCATTATGATGGCTTCAAATTCCTGAAATCATCACTTGTAACTCCGTTCTTATTCCCCTTGCGCATGCCATCATCTCCATGCTTGGTCTTGCTCTAGTGTTCATCCCTCTTATCCATGTCAGGCCCTTCATTTGTAAGCAAAACAAATGTATCCGATTTAGGCAGCATCATATTCTCATGAACATTAGAATCATTACCAATAAACGAAAGTACCTAATAATTTAATTGGCGTGCGCGAGCTCTAGTGATTGGTCCAGTATATGTAGCAGTAGGGGTTGTGGGTGTAACAATGGTATTGATGTCCTCATCATCCTCGCCTTCTTGAAATGAAGTCGTCCTCAACGGAAGCTCATCTTCCTCACCCAAATAAGGCTTCAAATCTGCAATGTTAAAAGTGGGACTAACCCCAAAATCTGCAGGCAGCTCAAGTTTATATGCATTATCATTTATTTTCTCTAACACCTGAAATGGACCATCAGCACATGGCATTAGCTTTGATTTGTGCAAATCAGGAAATCTATCCTTACGCAAATGTAACCAAACAAGATCTCCAAGTGCAAAGACAACACGTTTTCTACACTTATCTCCAGCAAGTTTATATTTAGCATTCATATGCTCAATGTTCTCCTTAGTTAACTCATGCATTTTTAAGATCAATTCAACATGTGGTTTAGCATCAAAATTAACCTTCTCCGAAGATGGAGGAGGTAATAAATCAATAGGTGCACAAGGAAGGAAACCATACACAATTTCAAAGGCGCACATCTTAGTAGTAGAATGCAATGAACGATTATAAGCAAATTCAATATGAGGCAACCATTGTTCCTACATTTTCCAATTATTCTTCAAATCAGCCCTAAGCATAGTACACAATGTTCTATTGACTACTTTAGTTTGTCCATCGGCTTGGGGGTGACATGTAGTACTAGAAAGAAGTTTAGTCCCCAACTTAGCCCATAAACATCTCCAAAAGTGGCTAAGAAATTTAGTATCACGATCTGAAAAAAATAGTATTTGTCACACCATGCAAGCGAATAATTTAATGAAAGAAAAAATCAGCAACATTAACAGCATCATCGCTTTTATGACATGGTATAAAGTGTGCCATTTTCGAGAACCTATCCATGACAACAAATATGCTATCCTCCCCTTCTTTGTTCGAGGTAAACCTAAAACAAAGTTCATAGATATATCCTCCCAAGGAACACTAGGTACAAGCAAAGGCATATATAAACCATGAGGATTGAGTCATGACTTAGCTTTTTGACATGTACTGCAGCGAGCAACAAAACGCTCAACATCCCGTCTCGTCTTTGGTCAAAAGATATGTGTAGCAAGTATATCCTCTGCCTTCTTCACGCCGAAGTGTCCCATTAATCCTCCTCCATGCGCCTCCTGCAACAACAAAAGACGAACGGAGCTGGAATACATAGCTTGTTAGCAAGAAACACAAATCCATCGTTAACAACGAACTTGTTCCATGTTCTCCCTTCCTTACTATTCTGCAATACATCTTTAAATTCAGCATCATGCACATATTGATCTTTGATGGTCTCCAAACCAAATATTATAAAGTCAAGTTGTGAAAGCATAGTATAACGACGAGACAATGCATCAGCAATAACATTTTCTTTACCATTCTTGTGTTTAATAATATGAGGGGAAGTCTTAATGAATTCAACCCATTTAGCATGTCTACGGTTCAGTTTTGCTTGACTTTTAATGTGTTTCAAAGATTCAAGATCAGAATGTATAACAAATTCTTTGGGCCATAAATAATGTTGCCATGTTTCTAAGGTCTGAACAAGAGCATATAATTCTTTATCATAAGTAGAATAGTTTAGATTAGGCCCACTCAATTTTTCAGAAAAGTATGCAACAGGTTTGCCATCTTGTAATAACGCACCTCCTAATCCAATCCCACTAGCATCACAATCAAGCTCAAAAGTCTTATTAAAATCAGGAAGTTGGAGTAAAGGAGCATGTGTCAACTTATCTTTCAATACCGTGAAGGCTTCTTCCTGTGCGGTATCCCAAACAAAAAGCACATCCTTCTTTGTAAGCTCACTGTGAGGTGCAGCAATGGTGCTGAAATCTCTCACAAAACGCATATAGAAACCAGCGAGGCCAAGAAAACTCCTCACTTGTGTGACCGTTTTGGGCTGCGGCCAACTCTCAATAGCTTCTATCTTGGCTTTATCAACTTCAATCCCTATGGAGTGACAACATAGCCAAGAAAAGATACTCGATCGATGCAAAAGGTGCACTTCCCAAGGTTACCAAACAAACATGCATCACGTAAAGTAATAAAAACAGCACGTAAATGTTCCAAATGTTCCTCCAAAGATCTGCTATAAATCAGTATATCATCGAAATAGACTACCACAAATCGTCCAATGAAAGCACGTAAAACTTCGTTAATTTATCTCATGAAAGTACTAGGTGCATTAGTTAACCCAAAAGGCATGACTAACCGCTCATATAATCCGAAATTAGTTTTAAATGTTGTTTTCCATTCATCCCCCAATTTCATACGAATTTGATGGTGTCCACTACGCAAATCAACTTTGGAGAATATTGTAGAGCCACTCAATTCATCAAGCATATCATCTAGCCTTGGAATAGGATGACGATAACGAATAGTAATATTATTAATGCCTCTACAATCAACACAGATACGTGATGTACCATCCTTTTTCGGCACTTGAATAATAGGAACATCAAAAGGACTAAGGGATTCGCGTATATAACCTTTGTTGAGCAGCTCTTGGACTTGATGCATAATCTCCTTCGTCTCCTTTGGATTGGTACGGTATGGTGCACGGTTGGGTAGCGATGCACCGGGAATTAAGTCAATCTGATGCTCAATCGCTCGAATAGGTGGTAATCCTGGTGGCATGTCTTGTGGAAAGACGTCAGCGAACTCCTGCAAAATGTTAGTAACAGTAGAAGGCAAAGAGGAAGGCACGTCCTCGAGTGAAAATAATGCCTCTTTGCACACAAAAGCATAGCAAATAGATTTGCTAAAATCTAGCTCATCAATATCAGATTTGGTGGCAAGTAAACATGCACTTTTCAATTTAATTTCAGAAGCAACACTAGATGGTTTATTATTAGGCTTAATTTGTTGCTCAAATTCTTTTGCCACAATCTGATTTTCACTCTTATTTTTCTCCTGTTTTGTTTTATTAGCTCTATTAATATCATCTTTCAAAATGGAATCAGGAGACATAGGAACCAAAGAAATATGTTTATCCCTATGAACAAGAGTATACTCATTGTTTCTACCATGGTGTACAGAATTTTTATCAAATTGCCATGGTCTATCAAGTACTCCCTCCATAAATTAATATAAGAGTGTTTAGATCACTAAAGTAGTGATCTAAATGATCTTATATTAGTTTACAGAGGGAGTAATAAGGAACATGCTTGCATGGGTACCACATCACAATCAACATAATCAGCATATGTAGAGATACTAAAATGCACACGAACAGTACATGTTACCTTAACCTTGCCGCTGTTATTGAACCATTTGATATAGTAAGGATGTGGATGTGGTCTTGTGGTGAGATATAGCTTATCCACCATCTACATGCTAGCCAAGTTGTTGCAGCCCCTCCATCTATGATGACGCAAACAGAACGTTCCTTCACAACTCCCTTTGTATGGAACAAATTATGCCTCTGATTTTTCTCAGCTTGTGTGACCTGCACACTCAAAACACGTTGAGCAACTAAACATTCATACATGTAAGCATCTTCAGGAGCCATATGTATTGCGTCTCGTGTTCAGAATCATCTCCACCGTGTTCTTTGTGTGTAATAAGAGCCAAAGTCTCCTCATCATAGTCACTAGCGGACTCATACCCACCAACCTCAGTAGCAATCATCACACGCTGAGATTTGCATTCTCTCGCATAATGACCTCTTCCCTTAAAACGATGACAAACAATATCACTTGTGTGCCCTCTTGATGCCATGGAAGAACAAGAGCTCTGTGCAGGCCCGACAGGTGTGCTCTTGGCAGATAGTGGTGGTTGTGCCTACTTTCTTGTATCACGGCTGGAGGTGGCAGCTTATGGAGGCGCCCGTGCAGTAGAATGTGTGCAAGTAGATGATGCACGCGGTGTCCAGGATGAAGGTCGACCTGCAGAAAAGTTAGTTCACGACAATGCCTGTCGATCCTGCACTTCACGTTCAACTTTACAAGAGGGAATAAACGGGTGATATTGTTATACTCCTTATACTCTAGTATGGTCTGAATCTCTTTATTTAATCCACCCATAATACGTGCAAGCATAGCTTCATTATCCTCAACAATACCAAATCATGCCAGTTTGTAATTCCTGGTAATATTCTTCTACCAAATTTTTTCCTTGTCTTAAACGCTGCAATTTTTGTAATAACTCACATTGATAATATGGTGGAACCCAACGAGTACGCATAACAGCTTTCAAAGCAGCCCAAGTAGTTGGAATATTATTAGGATATGATCTACGATGTTCAGACCACCACACACAAGCAAAACTAGTGAATGCACAAAGAGCAGCAGCAACACGTCTCTCCTCGGGATATTGTAAACATGTAAAACGTTGTTCAGTTTCTAACTCCCAAGTAAGATATATATCAGGAACATATCTACCCTCAAATGGTGGAATATTCAGTTTTAGTTTAGGGAGATGGTCAGGCTCTCGTACCTGAGGAGGTGGTAGAGCCCTACCACTGCGAGTATATACATGCAGATGACCTGGTGGTGGTGGTTGCATGTAGTTCTGATTTTGATCAACCTCATCCTCGTAATCGCCCGCGTAATCATCCTCCTTTGCAGCAGCAGCAGGAGCCATAGAAGCATCAATAGCAGTGGCAGCGGCACCAGAAGCTTGGCCAGGCTCAAGAGGAACACGGCTCGCTCGGTGGAGAGCTGTTTTGCGATGTGGAGGTGGTTGTTGTTGCAATGGTGTAGCAGAGGCAGGAGGTGGAGGTAGACGCGCAAGCACTTCAGCGAACTTGGCATCAAACTTGGTGTCAATTGTCTTCTCAATGTCATCAATCCTTGCTAATGCCTTGGCAAAACTGGCCATCACGTCTTCCACCTGTTGACCCAGCATTTCCTGGAATTTATCATGGAGCTCCTTGTTCGTCATGTTCTCCCAGTCCAGCTCATCCGCTTGTGATCCTGGCATGGTTAGCAACAAGAGAAAAACACAAGATCCTATAAACTTCTAGGAAGTGGCGGTGGTGTTGTGGAAAGTCACAAATCCGTCAAGCAAATCTCAAATTCTTACCAGTTCTTACCCAACAGCAGGTGGTGATCGGCAACCGTTGTAGTCAAAACTCTCAAAGCTTGGATAGAGCGATTACCAGGGAGAATCAAACGCATGACATAGACGTATGTGGAGCTGGGAAGGCTTATAATATGGTAGCAAAAGGGTCAGCAATAATCAATTCAGAGATGCAAAGTTGAATAACCGCTCAACGACGGTACTGTGCTGGTCCTAGGCTAGACCGTACTAGTGACGCGAGCCTGGAACACTAACAAAATCATGGTGAGACACGTAAACAAGGGAAAAGCACAATCTGGAATTTTTTTGCTGTTTTTTGCGCTCTGTTTATGTTTTGCGCTCCTTTTTTGCGAAAAATCACTATAATGGCGAGTGTCTCAAAACTCTTCCCAAGTAAAAATAACAGGATGGGCACAAAAAATTGACTATTTTTCTTGAAAATCAGGGCAGAAACGATGAAAAAGTGCGACAAAAAATCACTTATGGCGAGTGTCTCAAAACGCTCCTTGGGACCTAAAAATAGGATTGGGGAAAAAATACTTTCGAGCGTTGAATTTTTTTTCGAAACCTACTCAGGCAAGGAAACACGAATCGGAAAATAGATTGGTCTTGGAAACAAACCTAATATGAAAAGAACTCGGATTGGTGGTGGATTTATGGTGGTGGTATATGGCAGCGGTGGTAGGATATGACAGCGGTGGTGGTATATGGCAGCGGTGGTAGGATATGGCAGCGGTGGTGGTATATGGCAGCGGTGGTAGGATATGGCAGTAGTGGTGGTATATGGGAGCAACGATGAAGATGGTGCGGCGGCGGCGTGACAAACTATGACAGAACTCGAAACTCTAAAGGACTAGATGCTAAGACCAGCTACTAGACACACGATGCAACCACAAATTCAACAAAGCAAAAACCCTAAAAAGATTGTGCAAAGGCTCAGATTAGTTTGGATATGATGAACTAAACCTATTTTTTTTGGGCTTTTTCGTGGACCGTAGGTATGAAGAACATACTCGATCTAAACTACGAAAAACAGTAAAATCTCACCGAGCAACCTGGAAATCTGATACCACTTGATATAGGCAAAGGTGTCCCGTCTTTCGATGAGATGGTGATTATCATTTCGGAGGAGTAGACTTTCACGATCTGACTACGAATGTGCGAGGACGCCGCGCCTTAGCAATCGCTAAACCAACTCCAAGAGGTTATTGACCATGCCGGAGCACGATCAATGTGATGCCCCCGATTCAATCATACACTAATCATACACGCAAACGTGTACGATCAAGATCAGGGACTCACGGGAAGATATCACAACACAACTCTAAAATAAAAATAAGTCATATAAGCATCATAATACAAGCCAGGGGCCTCAAGGGCTCGAATACAAGTGCTCGATCACAGACGAGTCAGCGGAAGCAACAATATCTGAGTACAGATATAAGTTAAACAAGTTGCCATAAGAAGGCTAGCACAAAAGCAACATGATCGAAAAGGCAAGGCCTCGTGCCTGGGAGCCTCCTAACTACTCCTCGAAGTCGAACTCCATGTAGAATCATCCTCTGGATCCTCTAGCTCCTGGACTCCATCATATCATCGCAATAATCGGGAAAGGGGGAAAAAGAAGTAGCAAAGCAACCGTGAGTACTCATCCAAAGTACTCGCAAGCAAGGATCTACACTATATATGCATGGGTATCTATGTAAAAGGGCAATATTGGTGGACTGAACTGCAGAATACCAGAATAAGAGGGGGATAGCTAGTCCTGTCGAAGACTACGCTTCTGGCAGCCTCCATCTTGCAGCATGTAGAAGAGAGTAGATGGTAAGTTCACCAAGTATCATCGCATAGCATAAACCTACCCGGCGATCCTCCCCTCGTCGCCCTGTGTGAGAGCGATCACCGGGTTATATCTGGCACTTGGAAGGGTGTGTTTTATTAAGTATCCGGTTCTAGTTGTCATAAGGTCAAGGTACAACTCCGGGTCCCCTGTTACCGTGGACACGGCTATTCGAATAGATCAACTTCCCTGTAGGGGTGCACCACATTACCCGACACGCTCGATCCCTCTGGCCGGGCACACTTTCCTGGGTCATGTCCGTCCTCGGGAGATCAACACGTCGCAGCCCTACCTAGGCTCAACAGAGAGGTCAGCACGCCGGTCTAAATCCTATGCGCGCAGGGGTCTGGGCCCATCGCCCATTGCACACCTGCACGTTGCGTACGCGGCCGGTGAGTAGACCTAGCAACCTCCGTTACAAAGGAAGTTGAGTTACGCGGTCCAACCCGGCGCGCACCGCTCAGTCGCTGACGTCAAAAAGAGCTTCGGCTGATACCACGACGCCGGTTGCCCATATCTTGTCCCACGTGGCGGTTAGTGCGTATAGGGTCAACGACCCAACTCAGATCAAATACTAAGATCTCGTTAAGCGTGTTATTATGAAGTAACCATGGACGCCGACCAGGGCCAGGCCCACCTTTCTCCTAGGTGGTCTCAACCTACCCTGTCGCTCCGCCACAAAGTAACAGTCGGGGGCCGTCGGGAACCCAGGCCCACCTCTACCGGGATGGAGCCACCTGTCCTTTCAGCCCCCACATCGGAATCACATGCGGGTACTCAATGAGCCGACCGGACTTTAGTCACCACCTGTATAGTATGTATGTATATATGTATATACCCGTGATCACCTCCCGAGTGATCACGGCCCGGTAGTATAGCATGGCAGACGGACAAGAATGTAGGGCCACTGATGGAATACTAGCATCCTATACTAAGCATTTAGGATTGCAGGTAAGGTATCAACAACTGTAGCAACAATGTCAGGCTATGCAGCAGAATAGGATTAATCGAAAGAGTAACATGCTACACTACTCTAATTCAAGCAGTAGAGAGAAGGAATAGGCGATATCTGGTGATCAAGGGGGGGCTTGCCTGGTTGCTCTGGTAAGAAGGAGGGGTCGTCAACAACGTAGTCGATCGGGGCACCAGCAGCGGCATCAGTCTCGTAGTCTACCGGAGAGAAGAGGGGGAAGAAACAATGAATACAATGCAAACAGATGCATGACATGTCAAGTACGGTGCTAGGACTGCCCTAACGCGGAAGGAGGTGATACCGGCGAAGGGGGAAAATATCCGGGAAAGTATTCCCGGTGTTTCGCGTTTTTGGACAGGTGAACCGAAGGGGGAAAGTTGCGTGTTCGCTATGCTAGGGATGTGTGGCAGACGAACAGGCTGCGTATCCGGATTCGTCTCGTCGTTCTGAGCAACTTTCATGTACAAAGTATTTTCATCCGAGCTACGGTTTATTTTATATTAATTTAAAAAGGATTTAATCAATTTTCTGGACATAATAAATTAATTTAATTTGAAAATTAATTAATGTGGCAGCATGACGTCAACATGACGTCAGTAGTCAATGTTGACTTGGTCAACCTGACAGGTGGGTCCCACCTGTCATGGACTGTTTAGCTAATTAGAAGTAGTTAATTAGTTATTAGGTTATTTAATTTTTATTAGTTAATTTAAACATGATTAATTAAGTTAATTAATTAATTAATATTTTATTTTAGTTTATTTATTTATTTTCATTTTTTTTCTTAAATCATTCCAAGGGCATGGGCCCCGACTGTCAATGGGCCAAAGGGCCCTAGCGGGGCGGGCTAACGGGTGCGGGCGAGGCTGCCCGTCGGGGCGAACCCGGGCGATGGCCAGCATGCGCGGATGGAGCCGGCGCGACGCCGGCGAGGCCACGTCGGGGCGGGGCCATGGTGAAGCGGGCGGTCGCCGGAGGAGGACGCCGAGGCCGTGGAGGGTGCGGCCGGACCACCGCGGGGCGGGAGCTGGCCGACGGCGCGGGGAGTCGAGGCGGCAGCAGCGGGCGTTGTGGCGTGTGCGCGCGGTAGCGGGACGGGGCCGGCGGGGATGTGAGCCGCAGTGAGTGAGGGGGCTCCAGGTGCGTCACGAGCGGGAGGAGCGAAGCGCGTGGGGAATGGTGGTCGAGCTGGGCGAGGCTGCGCGGACTGGTGTTGCTGGGGCGCGCTGGCGCAAACAGATGCGAGAGTGGCCGAGCACGGCGACGCGAGCTGCGGGCAGCGGAATAGCAGAAGCAGCAGCAGCCTACAACAACAGCGGCAGAATCGGCAACGAGTGCAGGAGGAGGCGTGGAGCGCGGACGCGGGGCGGCCGGACCGGAGTGGACCGCGGAGGAGAGCACGGCGGGTGCGAGTGGCATGCGGGACGACGCGGGCACGCGGTGACCGTGTGAGGAGAAGGGGGTGCTCACGTGGTAGCTGTAGGGTACGGGGCAGTGGTGCTCGAGGTGGGGGACAGGGACGCGTGACGGAGACGGGGAGGCAGTCCGGCGAGGTGGTGATGAGGAGGCACAGAGCTTGGCGATCCGGCGACGGGTGCGGAGAAGACGACATCGAGCAGCGCCGGGCGGCGAGGCGTGGTCGTCAGGGCGATGAGGCAAGCCCCGATCCAGATCGGGTCGGGGGGAAGGAGAGTGTAGTGGGGGGTTGAGTGGGGGTTACGGGTTAGGGTTCCCCCGGAGTGGGGATATGGAGGTGGGGAGTGGGGCGCCGGCTGGGCCGGCCTAGCTAGCCCAGTGGCCAGCTGGGCCGAGGCCCGGCGAGGGGGGGCGCTTTTAATTTCTTTTGTCTTCTCTTTTACCTTTTTATTTATTTTCTTTTCTGTTTTAATTTTATTTCTCAATTTTTTTTAGTTTGGTAAAATATTCAATTAGCACCTAACATAGTAACATTAATTATACCACTGCCACAATAACTTTGGCACCTAGCTAAAATAGTTTAGTATTTTGTAAAATATATTAGGATTATAACTAATTGTTTTTGCTGTTGTTTTAATCACTTTAGGGTATTTAATTATTTTATAAAGATGTTGTTTCTGCACCAATAATATCCATGATTTATTTGTCACATTAAGAACATTTTAGTTTTGACTTTTGAAAACTTTAATTGTTTGACTTGATTTTAAATTTGAAATTTGAACGGGATTTGAATCATCGCAAGATTAACAACAGTAATTGTGGTGACATGGCATCATTAGCGGAGGGTTACTGTAGCGTAACTATCCGGGCGTCACAATCAACCTGACCACGAAGGTATATTTCCTGCAAGCAAACGAAGAACAAGCAAGAAACTCAGATTGCAATCTGGATATTGTGAATATAAGATGAAAGCTTTATTTATCAAGGTGGGGTTCTGTGACGCCTTGGTCCGGTCGTTGAACACAAACGAAGTACGCGAAGTTGCAGCTATGGCGAACTTTTAATCTAAACAAAACACAAAGTCTAAACATGCCCTAAGGGCTCTATATATGAAGGAAGAGGGGGGAATTCCGTGGCCCTTGGAGGAGGGGTCCAAAACCAACCCTAACTCTTTTGTTTCCCCACACATACGGACTCTAAAAATAGCCTATGCTTAAGTATTTTGAAATTACATGGGCCTGGCCCAATAATAAGGTGACGCCGCACCTAGAATAGCCTCTGGACGAAATTTATGAAGTGGCATCTTGTATATTTCGTCCAAGGCTTCATGCACTCATTATGGTGGCTTCAAAGTCCTGAAATCATCACTTGTAACTCCGTTCTTGTTCCCCTTGCGCATGCCATCATCTCCATGCTTGGTCTTGCTCCAATGTTCATCCCTCTTATCCATGCCAGACCCTTCATTTGTAAGCAAAACAAATGTATCCAATTTAGGTAGCATCATATTCTCATGAACATTAGAATCATTATCAAGAAATGAAAGTACCTGATAATTTAATTGGCGTGCGCGAGCTCTAGTAATTGGTCCAGTATATGTAGCAGTAGGGGTTGTGTGTGTGACAATGGTATTGATGTCCTCATCATTTTCCACTTGCGAGGAGCCATCCACTGGAACTAGAGCACCCATCATCTCTTGCCCTCCTGCGCCGATGGATCTTGAGTTATGTGATAAGCTCTTCCTTACCGAAGGAACAATTTGTGTCATATTCACAGTGGTTTGTTTCTATAATTGCTCTGACAAGTTGTTTTATGACTTGTTCACTCGATCAAAGGCTGCATTAAATCTCCATCTCCACTCAGGGTCGTAGGTAGGATACCCTCTATCATTCTTGAACCTTTCCTAATCCATCCCTTCTCCTCTTCTAGCGCCTCTCCCAGATCATGCATCACCATGTCCTGTTCCATTACTTCCTCCTGAGCCACGATCATCTCCCTTGTTTCTACATTGATCAGGCAATATAACCCCCCCCCCCACTCAAATGTATAATCGCTGTGTTCTCTAGTTCCACACTCTTCATACCAATGACCTGACCTACCGCAATTGTTGTGGAACGTCGGTAACTTCTCATACTTCACTTGATACCAATCTTTGTTCCCCGCCTTGGTGATCGAAACAAATCTTTCAATATTCTATTAACATCAAGGTTCACCTTGACACTAACAAAGGATCCCACATAACCGGGCGGGAGTTGATTTTGAGCTTCGGGGATCTTGCACATCTTCCTACACATGCCCTATAACCGGCTAGTTCATATAATGGTCTGGCAACTTCAAAAAACTCCGCCCATACAACAGTAGAAACACCGCCGAAGGACCAAGAAACCCTAGCCAAGACAGGATTAATGAAGCGGGAAATTCCCAAAAGATCAAAATAGCAACTAGATAAAACTATAATATTACAAAGGCACTTGTTTTCCATTTTGTAGAAGTTTAAAACTATATCTTCTCTTTATTATACAAAAGTGGGTGAGATTAGGTTTCCGTTCTTTTTTTTGTCTTTTACTTTTCTATTACATTATTCCGACGAATAATTTTTTTAGTCTTGTGATATACTAGCTATAATAGCGCCTAAGGGCCCAAAAATATCTCAAATGGGAACTCTAGGATTCCATTCTTTTATCGCATTGGGATGTTTTGAATTCTTGAATAAGCCAAGAACAGTTGGATGCCAACAACGGTAGTAGATACAAAGATACAAGCAACATAAATAAGATGACGGGTACCGAAAATTGCATGCAAACACGCTTCTGATTTTAACTTCTATTCCTCCCCCCTGTGCACGTGCATTGGACTAAGCTGGAATCTGCAGGCATTCAATAAACAGGAGAAGACAAGGCAATACGGGATCTTGGTTAAATCAACAGTAATGCATATGAGAGCCACTTCAACATTTTCATTGTGGTCTTCTCCTCTCGACCCCCAAAGAAAAGAAAAGAAATAAAACTATTTACACGGGAAATCTCCCAACAAGCAATAGAAGAACAGGAAATATTTTTGGGTTTTCTTTTAATTACTACTACTATAGGCATGAAAAGTAAACTAGCTAGAATCTACAACTAATTTTTTTTGTTTTTCTTAAGGTTTTTCAAACACACAAGAAGAAAGCATAAAAAGGAAAATAAACTAGCATGGATAGTACAATGAAAAAGTATGAGCACCGACAACTAGCATGTGTGTGTGTGGACATAAATGTAATGTCGCTGGGAAATACGTACTCCCCCAAGCTTAGGCTTTTGGCCTAAGTTGGTCTATGGCCACGGCTGGCCTGGCGGATATCCAAATTTGTAGTTGGGGTTGTACTGAGATGCAGCGGCTATTGCATCGTGGGCTGCAGCTTGGAGGCGAGCTGTCTCACCCCTCATCTCGTACTCGTTCGCCTCCTCCCTGGTTATGACATACCTCCCCTTTGCCTGAAAGTCAAAGAAAGTAGGAGCAGGGAGAACGACGTGATAGGTGCGTCATCTGTCAAAGATTAGTCGGTACTGGAGGAACTGATCGTTCCTCTCAACAAACTGATGACAAACCATAGCCTCATAATCGAAATAAACAGGAGGCAACTCAATATCATACTCACGTATGGGTATATCAAGAAAATTAGCTAAACGGCTTGCATAAATTCCACCAAAGAAATCTCCATTAATTCTATTATTATGCAACCTACGTGTAACAATGGCTCCCAAATTATAATGTTTATCTCCTAATACAGCACTCCTGAGAACACTGAGGTCAGGGACACACATGTGGCATGCTTCATCCTTACCATTTATGCTCCTACCTATGAAGAGAGCAAAATAATGTATAGCAGGAAAATGAATGCTCCCTATGGTAGCTTGTGTTATATCTCTAGACTCCCCCACAGTTAAACTAGCAAGAAAATCTCTAAACTCAGATTTGCGAGGCTCACTAGTGCTACCCCATTGTGGAAGTTTACAAGCAGTGCTAAAATCCTCTAAGTCCATAGTATAAGAATTTTCATAGAGATCAAACAGGACAGTTTGAGAATTTCGCGATGATGAAAATTCAAACCTTCTCACAAAGGAATCAGTGAGATAGTGGTACTGACGGCACTTATCTTCCTCGAAGCTCACAAGATCAGCGTTACGCACATATGCGTCAAATTCCTCCTTGATTCCTGCTCGATTCATAAAGTCCTCTGACGGCCATTCACAAGCCCGCACTTGAGCTTCCCTCGGTGGTTCATCGTCCGCATCGCGTATTGCGAGCCTGGGTCCTTGCTTGCTTGAAGGACCACCTTGGTACATTTTCCTAAACATAATTCTTCCTCTGAAAAATTTCTGAAAATTTTAGTAACTTCAAATAAAAGTGAACCAAACTCAACAAAATTGATAACAACTACTCCCACAAGTGCCTAGAGACTATATCATGCATTAGAACTACTTGGAACCATATAAATTTGACATGCAAGCTCAAGAACATGGTCACCTAGGCAGCAAAAATTTGCAATGAATAAAGCACTATAACAAAAACTAATTGGACCATTGGAGGAGTCACATACCGAAGAACAATCCCCCAAAGCAGTTTTGTGAGTGGAGCTTTGAGCAAGGAGATCAAAAATCACAGCAAAATGAGCTAGAACTCGTGCTTGAGCTGGTTGATGATTTTTTTTTGGGAGGAAGAAGGAGTGTGTGGGTGCTGGAATAAGTGGAGGGGAGCCACCATGGGCCCACGAGGCAGGGGGCGCGCCCTGGACCCTCGTGGCCAGGTGCTAGCTCCCCCTGCTGTGTTCTCAGTGCTAGATATTCTCAAATATTCCAGAAAAAATCATATTTCAATTTCGAGGCATTTGGAGAACTTTTATTCTCATGGTATTTTTTTATTGCACGGATAATTCAGAAAACAGACAGAAAATATTATTTTTGCTTTATTTCAACTAAATAACAGAAAGTAAAAGGATGGTACAGAAGGTTGTGCTTTCTAACTTCATCCATCTCATGCTCATCAAAAGGAATCCACTAACAAGGTTGATCAAGTCTTGTCAACAAACTCATTTCGAACCGCATGAAACCGGAGAATTTTCGACTAGCACTAGGTTACCTCAACGGGGATATGCACATCCCCAACAATAAGAATATCATATCTCTTCTTGGCAGTAGGTAGAGGAAATTCAAAACCTCCAAAAATAATCGATGGAATTTTTCCAATAGAGTTTATACTATGAACTTGAGGTTGTTTCCTTGGAAAGTGTATCGTATGCTCATTGCCATTAACATGAAAAGTGACATTGCCTTTGTTGCAATCAATAACAGCCCCTGCAGTGTTCAAAAAGGGTCTTCCAAGAATAATAGACATACTATCGTCCTCGGGAATATCAAGAATAACAAAGTATGTTAAAATAGTAACATTTGCAACCACAACAGGCATGTCCTCACAAATACCGACAGGTATAGTAGTTGATTTATCAGCCATTTGTAAAGATATTTTAGTAGGTGTCAACTTATTCAAATCAAGTCTACGATATAAAGAGAGAGGCATAACACTAACACCGGATCCAAGATCACATAAAGCAGTTCTATCATAATTTCTTTTAATGGAGCATGGTATAGTGGGTACTCTTGGATCTCCCAACTTCTTTGGTATTCCACCCTTAAAAGTATAATTAGCAAGCATGGTGGAAATTTCAGCTTCTGGTATCTTTCTTTTATTTGTAACAATTTCTTTCATATACTTAGCATAAGGATTCATTTTGAGCATATCAGTCACGCATACGCAAGAAGATAGGTCTAATCATTTCAGCAAAGTGCTCAAAATCCTCATCGTCCTTTTTCTTGGATGGTTTAGGAGGAAAAGGCATGGGTTTCTGAACCCATGGCTCTCTTTCTTTACCATGCTTCCTAGCAACAAAGTCCCTCTTATCATAACGTTGATTCTTTGATTGTGGGTTATCAAGATCAACAGCAGGTTCAATTTCTACATCATTATCATTACTAGGTTGAGCATCAACATGAACATCATCATTAACAGTATCACTAGGTTCATGTTCATTTCCATATTGTGTTTCAGCATCAGAGATAGAAATATCATTGGGATTCTCATGTGTGTCAACAACAGGTTCACTAGAAGCATGCAAAGTCCTATCATTTTTCTTTTTCTTCCTCTTAGAAGGACTAGGTGCATCAACATTAGTTCTCTGAGAATCCTGCTCAATTCTCTTAGGGTGGCCCTCAGGATACAAAGGTTCCTGAGTCACTTTACCCCCTCTGGTTGCAACTCTAACAGCAAAGTCAATATTCTTACTATTCAATTCATTGAGCAAATCATTCTAAGCTTTAAGTACTTGTTCTACTTGAGTGGTAACCATAGAAGCATGTTTTCTAATGAATTTAAGTTCACCTTTAACTCTAGACATATAATCACTCAAGTGTTCAATCATAAAAGCATTGCGTTTTAATTGTCTACCAAAATAAGCATTGAAGTCTTCTTGCTTAACCATAAAGTTATTAAACTCATCCAAACATTGGCTAGCAAACTTAGTAGGACGGATTTCAGCTTTATCATATCTATAGAGAGAATTTACCTTTACTACCTCTGTCGGGTTATCAAGACCATGTGTTTCTTCAACAGGCGGTAAATTAAGACCATGTATTTCTTCAGCAGGAGGTAAATTCTTAACATCTTCATCTTTAATACCTTTTTCTTTCATAGATTTCTTTGCCTCTTGCATATCTTCAGGACTGAGAAATAGAACACCCCTTTTCTTCGGAGTTGGCTTAGGAGTTGGTTCAGCAAGTGTCCAATTATTTTCATTGGTCAACATATTATTCAATAGAATTTCAGCTTGATCAACAGTTCTTTCCCTGAAAACACAACCAGCACAACTATCCAGGTGGTCTCTGGAAGCATCGGTTAGTCCATTATAAAAGATATCAAGTATTTCATTTTTCTTGAGAGGATGATCAGGCAAAGCATTAAGTAATTGGAGAAGCCTCCCCCAAGCTTGTGGGAGACTCTCTTCTTCAATTTGCACAAAATTATATATATCCCTTAAGGCAGCTTGTTTCTTATGAGCAGGGAAATATTTAGCAGAGAAGTAATAAATCATATCCTGGGGACTACGCACACAACCAGGATCAAGAGATTAAACCATATTTTAGCATCACCCTTTAATGAGAACGGAAATATTTTAAGGATATAATAGTAGCGAGTTTTCTCATCGTTAGTGAACAGGGTGGCTATATCATTTAACTTAGTAAGATGTGCCCCGACAATGTCAGATTCATAGCCATAGAAAGGATCAGATTCAACCAAAGTAACTATATCAGGATCAACAGAGAAATCATAATCCTTATCAGTAAAAAAGATAGGTGAAGTAGCATAACCAGGTTCATATTTCATTCTAGCATTAAGAGATTTTTCCTTCAGCTTAACTAATAATTTCTTAAGATCATTTCTATCATTGCAAGCAAGAAAGTCTCTAGCAGTTTCTTCATCCATAACATAACCCTCAGGCACAACAGGCAATTCATATCTAGGGGGAGAATCTTCATCATCACGTCCATTAATATTATCAGTTTCAATAATTTCATTCTCTCTAGCCCTAGCAAGTTGTTCATCAAGAAATTCACCAAGTGGCACAGTAGTATCAAGCATAGAAGTAGTTTCATCATAAGTATCATGCATAGCAGAAGTGGCATCATCAATAACATGCGACATATCAGAATTAATAGCAGAAGCAGGTTTAGGTGTCGCAAGCTTACTCGAAACAGAAGGTGAATCAAGTGCAGAGCTAGATGGCAGTTCCTTACCTCCCCTCGTAGTTGAGGGATAAATCTTGGTTTTCTCGTCTTTCAAGTTCTTCATAGTGACCAGCAGATATAAATCCCAAGTGACTCAAAGAATAGAGCTATGCTCCTCGGCAACAGCGCCAGAAAATAGTCTTGATAACCCACAAGTATAGGGGATCGCAACAGTTTTCGAGGGTAGAGTATCCAACCCAAATGTATTGATTTGACACAAGGGGAGCCAAAGAATATTCACAAGTATTAGCAGTTGAGTTGTCAATTCAACCACACCTGGATAACTTAATATCTGCAGCAAAGTATTTAGTAGCAAAGTAGTATGATAGTAGTGATAACGGTAGCAAAAGTAATATTTTTGGGTTTTGTAGTGATTGTAACAGTGGCAGCGGAAAAGTAAATAAGCGAAGAACAATATGTGAAAAGCTCGTAGGCATTGGATCGGTGATGGAGAATTATGCCGGATGCGATTATTCATGCAACAGTATAACATAGGGTGACACAGACCTAGCTCCAATTCATCAATGTAATGTAGGCATGTATTCCGAATATAGTCATACGTGCTTATGGAAAAGAACTTGCATGACATCTTTTGTCCTACCCTCCCATGGCAGCGGGGTCCTAATGGAAACTAAGGGATATTAAGGCCTCCTTTTAATAGAGTACCAGACCAAAGCATTAACACATAGTGAATACATGAACTCCTCAAACTACGGTCATCACCGGGAGTGGTCCCGATTATTGTCACTTCGGGGTTGTCGGATCATAACACATAGTAGGTGACTATAGACTTGCAAGATAGGAACAAGAACTTGCATATATTCATGAAAACATAATAGGTTCAGATCTGAAATCATGGCACTCGGGCCGTAGTGACAAGCATTAACCATAGCAAAGTCATAGCAACATCAATCTCAGAACATAGTGGATACTAGGGATCAAACCCTAACAAAACTAACTCAATTACATGATAAATCTCATCCAACCCATCACCGTCCAGCAAGCCTACGATGGAATTACTCACGCACGGCGGTGAGCATCATGAAATTGGTGATGGAGGATGGTTGATGATGACGATGGCGACGGATTCCCCTCTCCGGAGCCCCGATCGAACTCCAGATCAGCCCTCCCGAGAGAGTTTAGGGCTTGGCGGTGGCTCTGTATCGTAAAACGCGATGAATCCTTCCCTCTGATTTTTTTTCTCCCCGAACATGAATATATAGAGTTGGAGTTGAGGTCGGTGGAGCTCCAGGGGGCCCACGAGGCAGGGGGCGCCCAGGGGGGCAGGCGCGCCTCCCACCCTCGTGGACAGGGTGTGGGCCCCCTGGCCTTGATTCTTTCACCAGTATTTTTCATTATTTCCAAAAATAATCTCCGTTGATTTTCAGGTCATTCCGAGAACTTTTGTTTCTGCACAAAAATAACACCATGGCAATTCTGCTGAAAGCAGCGTCAGTCCGGGTTAGTTCCATTCAAATCATGCAAGTTAGAGTCCAAAACAAGGGCAAAAGTGTTTGGAAAGTAGATACGTTGGAGATGTATCAACTCCCCCAAGCTTAAACCTTTGCTTGTCCTCAAGCAATTTAGTTGATAAACTGAAAGTGATAAAGAAAAACTTTTACAAACTCTGTTTGCTCTTGTTGTTGTAAATATGTAAAGCCAGCATTCAAGTTTTCAGCAAAGATTATGACTAACCATATTCACAATAACACTTAGGTCTCATGTTTACTCATATCAATTGCATAATCAACTAGCAAGCAATAATAATGAATCTCGAATGACAACACTTTCTCAAAACAATCATGATATGATATAACAAGATGGTATCTCGCTAGCCCTTTCTGAGACCGCAAAACATAAATGCAGAGCACCTTTAAAGATCAAGGGCTGACGACTGACTAAACATTGTAATTCATGGTAAAAGAGATCCAGTCATAGTCATACCCAATATAAATTAATAGTAATGGATGCAAATGACAGCGGTGCTCTCCAGGTGGTGCTTTTTAATAAGAGGGTGATGACTCAACATAAAAGTAAATAGATAGGCCCTTCGCAGAGGGAAGCAGGGATTTGTAGAGGTGCCAGAGCTCGGTTTTGAAATAGAGATAAATAATATTTTGAGTGGCATACTTTCATTGTCAACATAACAACTGAGAGATCTCGATATCTTCCATGCTACACACATTATAGGCGGTTCCCAAATAGAATGGTAAAGTTTATACTCCCCCTCCGCCAACAAACATCAATCCATGGCTTGCTCGAAACAACGGGTGCCTCCAACTAACAAGAGTCCCGGGGGAGTTTTGTTTGCAATTATTTTGATTTGATTTGCATAAAGCATGGGACTGGGCATCCCGGTGACCAGCCATTTTCTCGTGAGTGAGGAGCGGAGTCCACTCCTCTTGAGAATAACCCGCCTAGCATGGAAGATACAGACAGCCCTAGTTGATACATGAGCTATTCGAGCATACAAAGCAGAATTTCATTTGAAGGTTTAGAGTTTGGCACATACAAATTTACTTGGAACGGCAGGTAGATACCGCATATAGGAAGGTATAGTGGACTCATATGGAATAACTTTGGGGTTTAAGGATACATTAGAGAGGCTACCAAGAATAAACAACTAGGTTGTCGGATCCCACACATACCAAGCATTTCAAAATCATACACACAATATGCTCGATACGTGCAAATACAACATGGCATCACAACAAAACTCTACGACTCAAAGTATTTACCCATAAGGCTCCGAAGAGTCATACATAGTAAGAATTACAAACATGGGTTACCAAACCCAATATATAGAACATACATACAACGGAAGCACAAACATGTCTGGGTACAAACATCTGAAATAGAAGAAGGCTTTAGAGCCTGACTATCTACATGACCCTCCCAAGGGTTCAAGATCGTAGCTGAGGTAACAAGCTAAACGTCGAAGTCCACGCAGAACTACTAGTGAGACTGGAGTCTCTCTGCAAAAACATAAATTAAGAAAACGTGAGTACAAATGTACCCAGCAAGACTTACATTAGAACTAGCTACATATGCATCAGTATCAACAAAGGGGTGGTGGAGTTTAACTGTAGCAAGCCAGCTATGACTCAGTGGCTATCCTGAACTACGACTGCTGGTAACTCTTTTGAGGTGGCGCACACGAGTCCGCATATTCACCATATCAATACACCACTATGGATCCGTTCCCGTCTCCCTACGAGAAGGCCATCCATAGCACTCATGCTTATCTTGCGCATTTTAGAGTATCCACTTTCACTTGTCTATGAATTGTATAAGCAACCCAGTAGTCCTTTACCGCGGACGCAGCTATTCGAATAGATCATGTTAACCCTGCAGGGGTGTACTTCTTCACACACGCTCTCGCCACTTACCGCCATGTACACATCATGTCTCTCGGCAACCTTCAAGCGGGATCCTGGCGAGGGTGTCGGCCACGACCTGACTAACCACGCAAGACTCTAGTCCAGGTTTATCGCCTATTCGGGTTCCATTCGCAAGGGAGTCCGGCCGAGGTTTCCATGACGGCCCCAAACGATGTGAGCAGGGGTTCCCAAGCCCACCATTCGGGTGCCACTTCGTACACTGTGCCACTGCACCTAGTCTGTCCCAAGCCCACCTGTACCGGGTGCCACTTGGTAGACTACTAGCACTACCTACAAACACTAGAAACTAGTTGCAACTCCTGGACAGAGATTGAGGCGGTTAATAAGTTGAGAGGGGCACTTAAGCATTCCAATGCGTGGTAGTAACTGTCTTGGATCACAGACACAGAACTCAGTTACTGAGGACAGTTTCAATGAGACAACCCACCATGTACTCCTACATGGCCTCTCACCGCTACCTTTACCAAATCGTGTTCACACACTTAGCTCTCAACAGTAGGACATGTTCACCACGTTCCAATTCATCCCCGATGAATCAGACCTGAGTCAACTCTAAGCAGTAGCAGGCATGACAAGCAAGCATGGATGAGTAGGCACATCATGGCTCGAACAACTCCTACTCATGCTAGTGGGTTTCAACTATTTATTGTGGCAAAGACAGGTCATGCAGAGGAAAAGGGGTTCAACTACCACAGCATGTAACAGTTGAATCGTTGTTGTCCTAATGCAGTAAAAGAGAGCAGAGCGAGAGAGTGGGATTGTATCGAAATGCTCAAATGAGGTTTGCTTGCCTGGCACTTCTGAAGATGATATAGCTCTTCATCAGTGTCATCATCACATTGTCGGAACAACGTCTACTGAGAGGGGACAAACACCGGCAAACAAGAAAGTACACATTCAATGAAAATGCGACAATATGATGCATGATCATGGCATGGCAAAATGCTGTTATTTGAGCTAATGTAGCTAGCAACAAGTTAAATGAAGTTGGTTTGAACTCAAGGTTCAAATTCAAACTCCATATGTTGAAATTCAAATGCCATTTAATTGATTTGGCTTGATCAGCAGGTTTAACTTGCTTTAACATGAATGAAATCAGTACCACTAGATAGATTGGATTTTTCTGATCATTTTTTATATATAAATTATTTCATTTGGAGTATGGTTAAATTTCTATGATTTTTCGAAGTTTTGAACATTTTCTAAAATTTCCTGGATTATTTTTAATCAAGAAAATTGCTAACTACATCAGCATGACGCCGGTGTGATGTCAGCAAGTCAACAAGGGCGGGTCCAAGTCAAACCTGATAGTGGGCCTAGTATGTCAGTGTCTAACTAACTAACCAAAGTTAAGTAGCACTAATCTAGATTAGTTAGCGAGGTGGCCCCCACACATCAGTGACTCAGGGCGGTCAAACCCGGGTCAAACGGGGTCAAACCCACTGGCGACTTGACGCCGGCGAGGCCAGAGACGGCGGGGGGGCTCGGGATTGCTCCTCCGGCGTCCAAATGGACGGCGGAGAGCGGCTACGGGGACCTGGAGCTCGCGCGCATCCACTTGTGGCGGCGGCTGGAGATGGGGTGGCCGGAAACGGTGGCGGCGACCTCAACGGCGGCGGCCGTAGCTTGGGCAACCACGGTTTAGCTGCTGCGGCATGCAAACGGGCGGGTTCTCGCGCTAGGCATGCTCTACTAGACGCTATGAACACGTTGGACTCGCCGGGGTGACCAAATGGTCACCGGAGCTGCGCCGACGGCGAGCTCGGGCGGCGGCGTGCTACAGCGAGCAAGGGAGTGACGTCTTCGGCAAGCAAACGAAGTGGGGAAGAGGGGTGTTCGACGCAGGAGCTCACAGCGGTTGCAGCAGGCGTCGAAGCGGGCTCGGGGAAGCATCGGAGCAGGCGAAGCAGCGAGGCGGATCTCCGGTGGCCGACGGTGAAGAATACGGTGGTGCCAATGAAGCAGGGCCTCTGGGCGTCATGTAGCTCATTGGAGAGGACGAGGAAGATGCGGCGGAGCTTCTTGGAGGGTCGGCGAGGCGTGTGGTGGCCTGTGGTCGCGGTGGCAGTGAGCGGCGGCGATGAGCGCGCTCGGGCGCGCTGCGGGGAGAGAGCGGAGGAGGGGAGAGGAGGAGTGGCTAGGCCAGAGTGGTTGGGGGATGCGTGGCGTCTCCAGCCAGCCTCTAGCGTCGGCGGAAGCATGAGGTGGCTCGGGCGCGTGTCGGGGCGCGGCGACCATGCGCGCGGCGTCCGACTGGCGGGAGCTGGACGACGACTGGCAGCGCTAGGTGATGCGCTGGGCCATGCTGGGCTAGGCCAGATGAGCGCCAGGTGAAAACCCTCTCTCTCTTGTTTCTTTTCTGTTTTCTGTTTTCTTTTGTTTGTTTGATTTGATTTGAAGCATCAAATCATTTAGAAACTTTCTGTAAATTTTTATGTGAGCTCAGGAAACTAGTCCAAGGTCACATCCAAACTTACAAAAGTATTTGAACTTTATTTCTTATATAACAGAAATAAATCCAACTCAAATATATTACTGATTTAATTCAAAGGCCCAAAATAAATATCTCTGAGACTATAAAACTATTGGTTTGAATTTTACCTCTTGCCAATATTTTTATAGCTTAACAGGAACATTTTCTTGGGTTTATTTGAAGCAATTTTTAATGTTGATCATTTTTAGAAATGATTTCTGAGGCTTTCCACTTTCCCCAATTCAAATTTAAATGAAATTTAAACATGATGCATGGATGCCACTCACTGATACAACTAATTACAAGCAGAATTCTAGGGCTGTCACAACTCACCCCCACTAAACAAGAATCTCGTCCCGAGATTCAAGACGTGAGGTAAGAAGACAGAGGGGACACAAAGCTAACACGATCTTCTTGATCCAATTTCCCTTCTCAAAGATGTTGATTCATTGCCTCAATTGATCTTGACGTCTTTGCTTTTGAGACATTCATGCCATCACTATGGTGACAAAAGGAAACTCTACAGGGATCGATCTTCTTGGAGATTGAGCAACTCATGATCAACTCACGGAATGAGGCATAATAACATCTCTTGAGATGAGGCACAAAACACACATCAAGAGGAATGGAAAGAAAGTGATAACAAAGGTTCAATTTGATAGGCAACAATTCCATGCTTAGATAATATGGCGCATGATTTCAAGATAGCGATGAAATAATTTCCATGATTCCATAATGGGGCACCTTAGAGGATGTGACTCGTAGAATTATTCCCTTAAGTGGCAAAAATAATTAATTTTGATACATAGATCATTGAAACTCTCTAAACCAGCCTAAGGAAATCACAAACAATCGTGTGAAGGAGTTCAGAGAAATGGCATACTCAGTTTGGAAAGAAGACTAGAGTTATAAGACAACTCAGCAAACGGGAAGCACATTCCAGATGATGCCGAGGATATAACCCAGTGACTGAGCGTGCTCTCAAGAACTTGAGCATTTCCCTACTCATCAAGGTCTTACCAACATCCGTGTCGAGGATCCTGGCAACACATCATACTACCATGATGAATAGTGATGGATGATGCAGATGCAAAGGAAGACAACACTTTCTCAGATTTGTCCTTTGCAATGCCAAGGAACAAAACCTGGATGATCGATCGAGAGACATTTAGCACTCCGCTTCTAATGTTCTCCTTGATGTTCTAGCCACCATGGTTATGCTTAAAACATCAACATGGCCATCAAGTAAAGGTCGGACTTCAGGAGCACAAAAATCCATAAGGAACAACTTGTGGAATCAGTCATACCAAATCCTCATGGAGAAAATGGTCAAGTGGCTTAATCAAGAAGCTACAATAATAGATATTTCGGCTAGGTGTGTTTGCCAACATCAACCTTGCCAGAACCTACATCATAGATCTTGGGAGAATTCCAACCATCATATCTGCCTGAGATTCAGATCTGGTTGGTAACAGGATATTTCAGACAGCATGTCTGAAAAGGAAAGGTTGCAACACAAATCGACGAGATGACGTTGCGAGATTCTCGGGAAATGAACTACGATAGAAAGCTCCAAACATGAGCTGGTTCTGCTACACACATGTGAACACGCTGTCCTGGAAAAGCATGACCACATAGTAGTCTTACAGCTAAAACACTACCGAGTTCTGGCTGGGAACCATAATTAATGATATCGAAGTCTCCACGCAGAAGTCTAAAGGATTAACACTTTAGAACAGACTCATTTATCTTGAACAAATCAATCAGTGGCTTGGCGTGCTAGGGATACATATAGAATGAAGGTTGCAAGTCTCCAAACCATAGAATACTTCGCACATATGCATGACTGAGTTGGGATGGTTCTGGGGAAAGCAAAAACAAGCCTTCTTGAATTCACGGCGGCAACTTGCACCGATTGCACATGAACTAGAGGAAGTCACTTCGTACACCAAAGAAATACTTCATGAACGGGACATGAAGGTAATGCTTACAAAAGTTTCCAACACTAGCTTAATGTTCAACATGAATCATGGAGGAGATAAAATGTCGTTGATGGGATCAACAACAAGTCACCAGGGTTTCCATACAAATGGTATTCCATAACGATGTGAACAAGGTGATAGCATTGGTCAGACCCAAAAGATATAATGGTGTATGCTCGAGGAAACAACCATGAGTAAGACAACATTATGAACATCGTTGGTTCTGATTTGATTTGAGGATAGCCCACACTCAAATCAAAGTTTGGACAAGACAATAGATCAAATACCTAATCACGAGGACCAATTGACGAAGATATTATGTTTCTTCAACACAGACACACACACAGAAGATATCCCTTAGAGATGAACTAAGTCGGACAAAATTTTATCTTCTAACTCTCCAAGTTGTTGTTTAGCTTAACCAACGAGCTCAGGGGTATCCAACACAGATTCTTGGAGATGGGGTGGTTACAAGAAACCAACTTGATCAGGAGCTCAACATAATTGTCAGGGGACAATCTGGCGATACTTCCGAGAAGATATTCGCAAAAATCACAAACCACCGATATATTACTAAGCTCGAGAACAATCTTGCTTTTCAGGGCAAGACGATATGATCACAAGAGCAAGGGATTGACACGATCCTAACTCTTTGATCGAAGAGTGCACTAGGGAAAATGGACTAGGTAGCACGATCAATCCTAGTATGGTTATTTAATAACCAACACGCCAGAAGTGAGATTATTGTCCATTAACTACCAAGCAACGAAGTTGCTAAGAGTATTGATTTCACACATCACAATTCAGTTGTCTTCCGGTTACAATAACACGGGAACCGAGGAATGAATAATGATGGCAAGAAGTATTCACTGTGTCAAGAATTCATAAGAGGTGGTGCAATTCTCATGACAATCCCGACATAAAGGAGGTGACACTCCAAGGTAGAACAGAAAAAAGCTGGATTGGCATTTTGATCTGCGGAATACAACTGCTTTGACCCAATCCTAGAAATGGATGAGGTACTGGAGTTTGTTTCTCCTAGCCATTCTAGAATAGAACGGCTTGACGGACCACAAGAATAATAGGCATCGATGAACACGATTGCACACATACTCTTGACTATCAACTGATAGATGATGGTCGGAATACAACTGAAAATGGACAACTCAAGGAGCATATAACTTTCTGAGTTGTGGATGCATAGATTAGTATGTCAAACCAAGTTCAACAGGTTTCTTCCGGACAATCCATGCAGAGAGGTAGGACTGGCAGAGTCACAATATAGAATGTGGAACTCATCGAGAGCACTCTTGTTGTGATCTTTTGGTTCAAGAACTTCTGCCATAAGCAGTTCATGGTATTTGGAAGAAATAAATACCACGGACCTCGAGGACTATCGCAAAGGTTACTGATATCCTAAAGGAACTAGCAAACACTACCAACATGAATGAGTAGGGTGAATCTTGGGTTCAAAAACCCAGGAATGGAATGCATACTAACTAAATAACATCACGGGATGCTTTCGAGAATGGTGGCCAAAATTATCACACTAGGGATACAACACAAAGAATGAATCTCTGGGTGATTCTCTAAGATATCCTAGTTTCCTAATAACTCCAGCATATATGTCGAGGCAACGGAGTACCTCTACTCGGCGATTAGTGTGGTTAATCTGCCCCAAAGGAACATCGGGAACAGAAAGAAGGGATTTGCAAATGCATCAGACTATTTAGAAACCTGGGAGACTCGGACAGCATAACGGCTGTAGATGCTCAAAGATTTGAGACATCCAGCAAAATGGTGGCATAACTGAAGGAAATATGCCCTAGAGGCAATAATAAAGTTGTTATTTATATTTCCTTATATCATGATAAATGTTTATTCATCATGCTAGAATTGTATTAACCGGAAACTTAGTACATGTGTGAATACATACACAAACGGAGTGTCACTAGTATGCCTCTACTTGACTAGCTCCTTGGATCATGAGATTCTTAAGATCAAGGTCTTCAATCAACTACAAGGCTAACTTTTAAAATCATCTCAGCTACTTGCCACCCATTGAAGTCCTCAAACGACCTATTTCCTCATCTGATGAGAAGGGCAAGGCTGCGATTATTGATGAAGGCACTCGTCCATTGGATGGACAGTTTCGCAAAGATGCATCCTACTCCACCAATGATGACTCTGCTACTCATGACTCTACCGCTAATGCTTCAAAGCAAAATCCTTTAGGCACAGCTCCAAGGGTGATGACTGATCGTGAGCTTCTCCTCAGCCTTCATCAGAAGGTCGATTGCAACCATAAATGGGTCAAGCGTCAGCTTGGTTCAATTCTTCAGAACATAACCATCACTCAGAATTCAGTGAAGAAGAACCATTGCTTCCTCCATGAAGTTTTTGATCGCACCCGGGTTGTACTATCTCATCTCTACGGTGAAGAAGATCTCAAGCAGATGGGCTTCAAGCAGGACTTTGACTGGTCTCGGCCTCCTTCGAAGAAATTCAAGAAGTTCAAAGTTCCTCACTTGGTGGCTAGCTCTTATTCTTCATCGCGCGAGACTAATGAATATGAAGACTTGGACGACACTGCGGTAGGCCCTACTTCAACAACCGACCCCAACAACGCTGGCGCTCCTCCATTGACTTTGTGATGATATTCTTCAGGGGCGTTAGTCCTCATTTTTTGTCCCTTTTGGTCATTCAATGACAAAGGGGTAGAAATTTGAGTTAGTCTTCAAGCAGGTCTATACATGGGCGTTTTTTTGCTAAGTTACAACTCTCGTTCTTTTGAAAAAATTGTTGGATCGAGTTGTAATCTTAACTCCGATGGTGGTCTGATACTTTTGCTATGTTCTTCTGCATGCTATTTCCTCATATATGTTAATGCAAGCATGATGAATTACATCAGTCACCATATTTCATCATGCATTTCAAATTCTTCATATCATATGTTAAATGCGTGTATGAATTACAAGATATAGGGGGAGATCTCCATGATTCTACTCTTTAATGTGCATTGCTTCAAAAGAAAATTACTCACATATGCACATCTTCAGGGGGGGGGGGTTCTTCTATATCTTGCAATCAAATTCCTCAATATCAGTATTCACACTTCATATGTGTAATCCCCATTGAAAACTTAACCTATATTGTCATCAGTCACCAAAAAGGGGGAGATTGTAAGTGCATGTAGTGCCCCTTAGTGATTTTGGTGTATTGAAGACTTATAGGTTAAGGGACTAATATGTTTGTGAGTGTACACAGGTCTATAAGTCTGAGGAGTTTGATATTTACAGAGAAAGTCGGCCCTAAAAATGAATGTCTTCAACTGAAGACTTTGGCTTTCTGAAGACTTTGAAAGTGAAGAAATTGGTGTGACCGTGAAGACTTGATATTCATGCGAGGAAAATGAAGCGTGAAGACTTTTGTTTTTGTAGTTTCATTTCTCTTTCTTGAGTCATAGGAAACACTGTACTGTTAAAGGGGGTCGAGGAAAAACTAAGGAAAAGTTTCCAAGTGATGCTCATCTCAAAATCCTACACCTGCCAATCCCTTCGAATGAAGCCATTGGAAATCTCATACAGTTCAATCAATTTCTTCAGTGAAGGAGACGAAGTTCTTCTGGTCTCTGAGGAATTTGTTCTGACTGAGGAGTTAGGAATTCGCCAGTGCGGATTGCCTACTAGTGAGGAACATGATAGCCCTAAGGAATTTGAGAGCTCAAATTTCCGACCGTTGTTGCGCTATGTGCCAGCTGTCCCATGTGCCAGCTGTCCCAAAATATCTTACCCACCTAACGGTCATATCATTGAAGGGCATTTATGTCTTATCATGTCGGGCTACTCCCTAGGCTATAAATAGCCGCCCCCTACAACCACTAGCTGGTTGGATGCTCCGAGAGAAACTAACACTTGTCATTGAGAGCATCCCATCCTCCGAGGACTTTGATCGAAAATCATCAAGTGAGGAAAACCCAAACCCAAACACCTACAAACCCAAAGTGATTGAGCATCACTAAAGAGATTGTTCCTGTGTGGATCCGAGGCTTGTTACCTTTGAAGACTGTGCATCTTCCCGACGGTTAGGCGTCATGGTCTAGTGAATCCAAGAGGAAATTGTGGATCGCCGAGTGACCGAGTTTGTGAAGGTTTGGAAGTCACCTGAAGACTTACCACAAGTGATTGGGCAAGGTCTGTGTGACCTTAGCTAAAGGAGAATACGGTGAGGACTGTGTGTCCGGGACTGTGTGTCCGGGACTGTGTGTCCTCGGGTTTAAATACCTAGCCGCTCCAACCAGACGTACAACTGTCACAGCAGTTGGAACTAGTCTACCAAATCACTGTCTTCACCGAGCTAACTGGTTCTATTTCCTCAACCCTTTCATTTCCTCATTACTGTGATGTGTACTTGATCATTACTGTTTGAAGACTTTGACTGAAGACTTTCTCAATTTCCTCAGTTCAATTTCTTCAGTTAGTTTGTCTTCAGCCTGCTTATCCTGTGTTTACGCTTTCTGTACTCTGTGCTTGTTTTCATTTCATCATGATGATTGTGCTTCTGTTCTGTTATGCTTGCATCTGAGTACTTATTCCACTTCTAGTCGTTCGTGACTTAGGAATTTCCTCACCCTGAAATTCCTCAATGACGAATTTGTAAAAATCGCCTATTAACCCCCCCTCTAGTCGACTTAACGCACTTTCAAAACAATGTCATGCTTTGGATATACAACTAGAAGTTCATGCACACACAAACCAGAGGTCATGACAGATTCACCAGTGGAATTAACCATTCCACCTAGGATTTAGGAAGAGGGATTACCCTAGGGTTTGCCCAGTAGCTGCTTATCAAACCTGTCAGTCTCGGCTTGCTTCTCTCTGAATTCCTCCATGTATCAATTGGTTTTGGTGAGTACTGCATTTGACTGTGTTATTTGTTTCCTCAAAATGCCAACTTCATCTTGGAGCGCAGTTGCACGCTCCATTTATGCCATCAGTTATGATGTCCTCTAGAACATCAGCTCTTGGCAATTCATGATGCGCAATCATACTATCCACAGCTACACCATCATACCCTTTTTGTTTCTTTTTATTCGCATTTTCCTGTGGTGTAGCATTAGGATCCAAGGAGGTGTTGTCGTTAAATAAATCAACAAAGTTTGCTGATATAGGCAAAGGTGTCTCGTCTTTCGATGAGAAGGTGATTATCATTTTGAAGGATTAGACTTTCATGATCGGACTACGAACGTGCGAGGACGCCGCGCCTTAGCAATCACTAAACCAGCTCCGAGAGGTTATTGACCATGCCGGAGCATGACCAACCTGACCACGAAGGTCTATTTCCTGCAAGCAAACAAAGAACAAGCAAGAAACTAAGATTGCAATCTCGATATTGTGAATATAAGATGAAAGCTTTATTGATCAAGGTGGGGTTCTGTGACGCCTTGGTCTGGTCGTTGAACACAAACGAAGTATGCGAAGTTGCATCTATGGCGAACTTTTAATCTAAACAAAACCCAAAGTCTAAACGACGCCCTAAGGGCTGTATATATGGAGGAAGAGGGGGGAATTTTGTGGCCCTTGGAGGAGGGGTCCGAAACCAACCCTAACTCTTGTTTCCCCACACATACGGACTCTAAAAATAGCCCATACTTAAGTATTTCAAAATTACATGGGCCTGGCCCAATAATAAGGTGACGTGGCACCTAGAATAGCCTCTGGACGAAATTTATAAAGTGGCATCTTGTATATTTCGTCCAAGGCTTCATGCACTCATTATGGTGGCTTCAAAGTCCTGAAATCATCACTTGTAACTCCGTTCTTGTTCCCCTTGCGCATGCCATCATCTCCATGCTTGGTCTTGCTCTAGTGTTCATCCCTCTTATCCATGTCAGGCCCTTCATTTGTAAGCAAAACAAATGTATCCAATTTAGCCAGCATCATATTCTCATGAACATTAGAATCATTACCAACAAACGAAAGTACCTAATAATTTAATTGGCGTGCGCGAGATCTAGTAATTGGTCCAGTATATGTAGCAGTAGGGGCTATGGGTGTAACAATCGTATTGATGTCCTCCCCTTCTTGAAATGAAGTCGTCCAAAACGGAAGCTCATCTTCCTCAGCCAAATAAGGCTTCAAATCTGCAATGTTAAAAGTGGGACTAACCCCAAAATCTGCGGGCAGCTCAAGTTTATATGCATTATCATTTATTTTCTCTAACACCTTAAATGGACCATCAAACATGGCATTAGCTTTGATTTGCGCAAATCAAGAAATCTATCCTTACGCAAATGTAACCAAACAAGATCTCCAGGTGCAAAGACAACACGTTTTCTACCCTTATCTCCAGCAAGTTTATATTTAGCATTCATACGCTCAATGTTCTCCTTCGTTAACTCATGCATTTTTAAGATCGATTCAGCATGTGGTTTAGCATCAAAATTAACCTTCTCCGAAGATGGAGGAGGCAAATCAATAGGTGCACGAGGAAGGAAACCATACACAATTTCAAAAGGGCACATCTTAGTAGTAGAATGCAATGAACGATTATAAGCAAACTCAATCTGAGGCAACCATTCTTCCTAAATTTTCTTATTATTCTTCAAAACAGCCCTAAGCATAGTACACAATGTTCTATTGACTACTTCAGTTTGTCCATCGGTTTGGGGGTGACATGTAGTACTAAAAAGCAGTTTAGTCCCCAACTTAGCCCATAAACATCTCCAAAAGTGGTTAAGAAACTTAGTATCACGATCTGAAAAAAATAGTATTTGGCACACCATGCAAGCAAATAATTTCACGAAAGAACAAATCAGCAACATTAACAGCATCATCGCTTTTATGACATGGTGTGCCATTTTCGAGAACCTATCCATGACAACGAATATGCTATCCCTCCCCTTCTTTGTTCGAGGTAAACCTAAAACAAAGTCCATAGATATATCCTCCCAAGGAACACTAGGTACAGGCAAAGGCATATATAAGCCATGAGGATTGAGTCGTGACTTAGCTTTTTGACATGTAGTGCAGCGAGCAACAAAACGCTCAACATCCCGTCTCGTCTTTGGTCGAAAGAAATGTGTAGCAAGTATATCCTCCGTCTTCTTCATGCCAAAGTGTCCCATTAATCCTCCTCCATGCGCCTCCTGCAACAACAAAAGGCGAACGGAGCTAGCTAGAATGCATAGCATGTTAGCACGAAACACAAATCCATCGTTAACGACGAACTTGTTCCATGTTCTCCTTTCCTTACTATTCTGCAATACATCTTTAAATTCAGCATCATGCACATATTGATCTTTGATGGTCTCCAAACCAAATATTTCAAAGTCAAGTTGTGAAAGCATACTATAACGATGAGACAATGCATCAGCAATAACATTTTCTTTACCCTTCTTGTGTTTAATGACATAAGGGAAAGTCTCAATGAATTCAACCCATTTAGCATGTCTACGGTTCAGTTTTGCTTGACTTTTAATGTGTTTCAAAGATTCATGATCAGAATGTATAACAAATTCTTTGGGCCATAAATAATGTTGCCATGTTTCTAAGGTCCGAACAAGAGCATATAATTCTTTATCATAAGTAGAATAGTTTAGACTAGGCCCACTCAATTTTTCAGAAAAGTATGCAACAGGTTTGCCATCTTGTAATAACACACCTCCTAATCCAATCCCACTAGCATCACATTCAAGCTCAAAGGTCTTATTAAAATCAGGAAGTTGGAGTAAAGGAGCATGTGCCAACTTATCTTTCAATACCGTGAAGGCTTCTTCCTGTGCGGTATCCCAAATAAAAAGCACATCCTTCTTTGTAAGCTCATTGATAGGTGCAGCAATGGTGCTGAAATCTCTCACAAAACGCCTATAGAAACCAGCGAGGCCAAGAAAACTCCTCACTTGTGTGACCATTTTTGGCTGCGACCAACTCTCAATAGCTTCAATCTTGGCTTTATCAACTTCAACTCCCTGTGGAGTAACAACATAGCCAAGAAAAGATACTCGGTCGGTGCCAAAGGTGCACTTCCCAAGGTTAGCAAACAAACGTGCATCGCATAAAGTAATAAAAACAACACGTAAATGTTCCAAATGTTCCTCCAAAGATCTGATATAAATCAGTATATCATCAAAATAGACTACCACAAATCGTCCAATGAAAGCACGTAAAACTTCGTTCATTAATCTCATGAAAGTACTAGGTGCATTAGTTAACCCAAAAAGCATGACTAACCACTCATATAATCCAAACTTAGTTTTAAATGTTGTTTTCCATTCATCCCCCAATTTCATACGAATTTGATGGTATCCACTGCGCAAATCAACTTTGGAGAATATTGTAGAGCCACTCAATTCATCAAGCATATCATCTAGCCTAGGAATAGGATGACGATAATGAATAATAATATTATTAATGTCTCTACAATGAACACACATACGCGATGTACCATCCTTTTTCGGCACTAGAATAATAGGAACAACACAAGGACTAAGGGATTCGCGTATATAACCTTTGTCGAGCAGCTCCTGGACTTGATGCATAATCTCCTTCGTCTCCTCTGGATTGGTACGGTATGGTGCATGGTTGGTTAGCGATGCACCGGGAATTAAGTCAATCTGATGCTCAATCCCTCGAATAGGTGGTAATCCTGGTGGCATGTCTTGTGGAAAGACGTCAGCGAACTCCTGCAAAATGTTAGTAACAGTAGGAGGCAAAGAGGAAGGCACGTCCTCGAATGAAAATAATGCCTCTTTGCACACAAAAGCATAGCAAATAGATTTGCTAAAATCTAGCTCATCAATATCAGATTTGGTGGCAAGTAAACATGCACTTTTCAATTTAATTTCAGAAACAACACTAGATGGTTTACTATTAGGCTTAATTTGTTGCTCAAATTCTTTTGCCACAATCTAATTTTCACTCTTATTTTTCTCCTGTTTGTCTTTATTGGCTCTATTAATATCATCTTTCAAAATGGAATCATGAGACATAGGAAGCAAAGTAATATGTTTATCCTTATGAACAAAAGTATACTGATTGTTTCTACCATGGTGTATAGAATTTTTATCAAATTGTCATGGTCTACCAAGTACTCCCTCCATAAATTAATATAAGAGTGTTTAGATCACTAAAGTAGTGATCTAAATGCTCTTATATTAGTTTACAGAGGGAGTAATAAGGAACATGCTTGCATGGGTACCACATCACAATCAACATAATCAGCATATGTAGAGATACTAAAATGCACACGAACAGTACATGTTACCTTAACCTTGCCGCTGTTATTGAACCATTGGATATAGTAAGGATGTGGATGTGGTCTTGTGGTGAGAGATAGCTTCTCCACCATCTACATGCTAGCCAAGTTGTTGCAGCTCCCTCCATCTATGATGACACGAGCAGAACGTTCCTTCACAACTCCCTTTGTATGGAACAAATTATGTCTCTGATTTTTCTCAGCTTGTGTGACCTGCACACTCAAAACACGTTGAGCAACTAAACATTCATACATGTCAGCATCTTCAGGAGCCATATGTATTGCTCTCGTGTTCAGAATCATCTCCACCGTGTTCTTCGTGTGTAATAAGAGCCAAAGTCTCCTCATCATAGTCACTAGCGGACTCATACCCACCAACCTCAGTAGCAATCATCACACGCTAAGATTTGTATTCTCTTGCATAATGACCTCTTTCGTAACAACGATGACAAATATCACTTGTGTTCCCTCTTGATGCCATGGAAGAACAAGAGCTCTGTGCAGGCCCGGCAGGTGTGCTCTTGGCATATAGTGGTGGTTGTGCCTACTTTCTTGTATCACGGCTGGAGGTGGCAGCTGATGGAGGCGCCGGTGCAGTAGAATGTGTGCAAGTAGAGGATGCACGCGGTGTCCATGATGAAGGTCGACCTGTAGAAAAGGTAGTTCGCGCCAATGCCTATCGATCTTGCACTTCACATTCAGCTTTACAAGCAAGATGGAATAAACGAGTGATATTGTTATACTCCTTATACTCTAGAATGGTCTGAATATCTCTATTTAATCCACCCATAAAACGTGCAAGCATAGCTTCATTACCCTCAACAATACCACATCTAATCATGCAAGTTTGTAATTCCTGATAATATTCTTCTACCGAATTTTTTCCTTGTCTTAAACACTGCAATTTTTGTAATAACTCACATTGATAATATGGTGGAACCCAACGAGTATGCATAGCAGCTTTCAAAGCAGCCCAAGTAGTTGGAATATTATTAGGATATGATCTACGATGTTCAGACCACCACACACAAGCAAAACTAGTGAATGCACAAAGAGCAGCTGCAACACGTCTCTCCTCGGGATATTGTAAACATGTAAAACGTTGTTCAGTTTCTAACTCCCAAGTAAGATATATATCAGGAACATATCTACCCTCAAATGGTGGAATATTCTGTTTTAGTTTAGGGAGATGGTCAGGCTCTCGTACCTGAGGAGGTGGTGGATCCCTACCATTGCGAGTATATACATGTGGACGACCTGCTGGTGGTGGTTGCATGTAGTTCTGATTTTGATCAACCTCATCCTCGTAATTGCCCGCGTAATCATCCTCCTTTGCAGCAGCAGCAGCAGCAAGAGCCATAGAAGCATCAACAGCAGTGGCAGCGGCACCAGAAGCTTGGCCAGGCTCAAGAGGAACACGGCTTGCTCGGCGGAGAGCTGTTTCGCGATGTGGAGGTGGTTGTTGTTGTTGCAATGGTGTAGCAGAGGCAGGAGGTGGAGGTAGACGCGCAACCACTTCAGCGAACTTGGCATCAAACTTGGTGTCAATTTTCTTCTCAATGTCATCAATCCTTGCTAATGCCTTGGCAAAACTGGCCATCACGTCTTCCACCTTTTGACCCAACATTTCCTGGAATTTATCATGGAGCTCCTTGTTCGTCATGTTCTCCCAGTCCAGCTCATCCGCTTGTGATCCTGGCATGGTTAGCAGCAAGAGGAAAACACAAGAATGTGATCCTATAAATTGCTAGGAAGTGGCGGTGGTGTTGTGAAAAGTCACAAATCCGTCAAGAAAATCTCAAATTCTTACCAGTTCTTACCCAACAGCAGGTGGTGATTGTCAACCGTTGTAGTCAAAACTCTCAAAGCTTGGACAGAGCGATTACCAGGGAGAATCAAACGCACGACATAGACGTATGTGGAGCTGGGAAGGCTTATAATATGGTAGCAAAAGGGTCAGCAATAATCAATTCGGAGATGCAAAGTTGAATAAACGCTCAACGACGGTACTGTGTTGGTCCTAAGCTAGACCGTACTAGAGACGCGAGCCTAGAATACTAACAAAATCACGGCGCGACACGTAAACAACGGAAAAGCACACTCTGGAATTTTTTTCGCTCTTTTTTTGCGCTCTGTTTTTGTTTTGCGCTCCTTTTTTTGCGAAAAATCACTATAATGGCGAGTGTCTCAAAACTCTTCCCAAGTCAAAATAACAGGATAGGCACACAAAAAATTGACTATTTTTTTCGAAAATCAGGGCAGCGGCGACGAAAAAGTGCGACAAAAAATCACTATGATGGCGAGTGTCTCAAAACGCTCCTTGGGACCTAAAAATAGGATAGGGAAAAATATTTTCGATCGTTAAAATTATTATTTTGAAACCTACTCAGGCAAGGAAACACGAATCGGAAAATAGATGGGTCTCGAAAACAAACCTAATATGAAAAGAACTCGGATTGGTGGTGGATTTATGGTGGTGGTATATGGCAGCGGTGGTAGGATATGACAGCGGTGGTGGTATATGGCAGCGGTGGTAGGATATGGCAGCGGTGGTAAGATACGGCAGTAGTGGTGGTATATGGGAGCAACGATGAAGATGGTGCAGCACAGAACTCGAAACTCTAAAGGACTAGACGCTAAGACCAGCTACTAGATACGAGATGCAACCGCAAATTCAACAAAGCAAAAACCCTAAAAAGATTATGCAAAGGCTCAGATTGGTTCGGATATGATGAACTAACCCTAATTTTTTTGGCTTTTTTGTGGACCGTAGGTATGAAGAACAGACTCGATCTAAACTACGAAAAACTGTAAAATCTCACCGAGCAACCTGGAAATCTGATACCACTTGATATAGGCAAAGTTGTCCCGTCTTTCGATGAGATGGTGATTATTGTTTCGGAGAAGTAGACTTTCACGATCCGACTACGAATGTGCAGGGACGTCGCGCCTTAACAATCGCTAAACCAACTCCGAGAGGTTATTGACCACGCCGGAGCACGATCAACCTGACCATGAAGGTATATTTCCTGCAAGCAAACGAAGAACAAGCAAGAAACTAAGATTGCAATCTGGATATTGCGAATATAAGATGAAAGCTTTATTGATCAAGGTGGGGTTCTGTGACGCCTTGGTCTGATCGTTGAACACAAACGAAGTACGTGAAGTTGCAGCTATGGCGAACTTTTAATCTAAACAAAACACAAAGTCTAAACGATGCCCTAAGGGCTATATATATGGAGGAAGAGGGGGGAATTTTGTGGCCCTTGGAGGAGGGGTCCGAAACCAACCCTAACTCTTGTTTCCCCACACATACGGGCTCTAAAAACAGCATATACTTAAGTATTTTGAAATTACATGGGCCTGACCAATAATAAGGTGACGCCGCACCTAGAATAGCCTCTGGACAAAATTTATGAAGTGGCATCTTGTATATTTCGTCCAAGGCTTCATGCACTCATTATGGTGGCTTCAAAGTCCTAAAAACAGCCTATACTTAAGTATTTCGAAATTATATGGGCCTGGCCCAATAATAAGGTGACGCCGCACCTAGAATAACCTCTGGACAAAATTTATGAAGTGGCATCTTGTATATTTCGTCCAAGGCTTCATGCACTCATTGTGGTGGCTTCAAAGTCCTCAAATCATCACTTGTAACTCCGTTCTTGTTCCCCTTGCGCATGCCATCATCTTCATGCTTGGTCTTGCTCCAGTGTTCATCCCTCTTATCCATGCCAGGCCCTTCATTTGTAAGCAAAACAAATGTATCCAATTTAGGCCATGAACATTAGAATCATTACCAAGAAATAAAAGTACCTGATAATTTAATTGGCGTGTGCGAGCTCTAGTAATTTGTCCAGTATATGTAGCAGTAGGGGTTGTGGGTGTAACAATGATATTGATGTCCTCATCATTTGCCACTTGCGAGGAGCCATCACTGGAACTAGAGCACCCATCATCTCTTGCCCTCCTGCGCCGACGGAACTTGAGTTATGTGATAAGCTCTTCCTTACCGAAGGAACAATTTGTGTCATATCCACAGTGGTTTGTTTCTCTAATTGCTCTGACAAGTTGTTTTATGACTTGTTCACTCGATCAAAGGCTGCATTAAATCGCCATCTTTTTTCACTCAGGGTCGGGACACGCTCTATCATTCCTAAACCTTTCCTAATCCATCCATTCTCCTCTTCTAGCGCCTCTCCCAGATCATGCATCACCATGTCATGTTCCATTACTTCCTCCTGAGCCACGATCATCTCCCTTGTTTCTGCATTGATCAGGCAATATAACCCCCCCCCCCCACTTAAATGTATAATCGTCGTGTTCTCTAGTTCCACATTCTTCATACCAATGACCTAACCTACCACAATTGTTGTGGAACGTCGGTAACTTCTCATACTTCACTTGATACCAATCTTTGTTCGCCTTGGTGATCTAAACAAATCTTTCAATATTTTATTAACATCAAGGTTCACCTTGACACTAACAAAGGATCCCATATAAGCGGGCGGGAGTTGATTTTGAACTTCGGGGATCTTGCACATCTTCCCCCACATGCCCTATCACCGGCTAGTTCATATAATTGTCTGGCAACTTCAAAAAACTCCGCCCATACAACAGTAGCAACACCGCCGAAGGACCAAGAAACCCTAGCCAAGACAGGATTAAAGCAGGAAATTCCCAAAAAAATCAAAATAGCAACTAGATAAATCTATAATATTACAAAGGCACTTGTTTTTCATTTTAGAGAAGTTTAAAAATATATCTTCTCTTTATGATACAAAAGTGGGTGAGATTAGGTTCCCGTTCTTCTTTTTTGTCTTTTACTTTTCTATTACATTATTCCGACAAATAATTTTTTAGTCTTTTGATATACTCCCTCCGTCTCAAAATTCTTGTCTTAAATTTGTCTAGATACGGATGTATCAAATACTAAAACGTGACTTGATACATTCGTATCTAGACAAATCTAAGACAAGAATTTTGAGACGGAGGGAGTACTAGCTACAGTAGCGCCCAAGGGCCCAAAAATATCTCAAATGGGAACTCTAGGATTCCATTCTTTTATCACATCAGGATTCCATTCTTTTATCGCATTGGGATGTTTTGAATTCTTGAATAAGCCAAGAACAGTTGGATGCCAACAGCAGTAGTAGATACAAAGATACAAGCAACATAAATAAGACTACGGGTACCGAAAATTGCATGCAAGCACGCTTCTGATTTTAACTTCTATTCCTCCCTCTGTAGTAAGGTATGAGTAACATGGTCATACAAATTACAAGGAGAAAACAATTCCATTCCCTATGAGCAGCCACACCAAACAAATATATATATATATACCACCACATCTCTGAAAAACTTGTTTTAAATACACCTCTTGACACATTACATAAATGAGGCTACAACAGCACACTCAAGACTCAAATAGCTACCTAATGTAACAACAAAACGTTGAGCCTGTATTAGAGAAGGAAAATGAATTTACACTACCACCAAATGATGAAGACGGAGGAAGAGTCTCTCTACCCAGGATATACAATGAACATATCCTACCTTGGACTGTTCCAAGGAGAAGGCGGCTTGTACTGAAAACCCTGAGAAGCAGATCCATGCCCTAAATCAAGACTATGGAGTTGTTCCATCAGCTGCGACCTCCGTTCTTTAAAGAAATCTAGCCTAGTTGTTAGTTCTACCAAAGTGGAGGATGCCACCATTGGCTGCCTCCCATATCCAACACCCTGTCATACAACAGATATGAATCATCTTACTTTAGTTGGTATATTTAACAATAATCAAGTGTTTGATTCCCTAACCTCGGCTAACTTGGGAACATTGACTACCACAGAAGTGTTCTCTGATGACATGCTTGTTGATGCCTCCATGCCTCGTGAATCACTTGAAGATGCGTCTAAGGAAAGCTTGCGGGTTAGTGGCCTTGAAGAACCAAAAGGTAGCACATGTTGTTTGATGTTCCTCCATTGAGATGCATCCACCGAGCTCTCCTGCCAAAAATAATACAGTATCAGTACATGTAGTGTCAGCTCTACATCAGGTTAGCACAAAATATATTCATTTTCCTTCAGTCATGAATTTCGACGTCGATGCTCAAAGTGTCATCATGTAAAACAGGGATAACTAACATTAGAAAAACAGAGAGAACAGTATAGGAGTCAGCTAAAGCATAAAGCACACTGAAAGTAAACTATTGAAAATGCCTCAGCTACCAACCAGACCTAAGATGTAGCACCCTCTACATTCTCCGAATGCCTTCAAATATTTCTAGAGTTTCTAACACTAAAGAGTTCTCCCTCCATCCCAAAATAAGTGTCTCAACTTTGTACTAACTCTAGTACAAAGTTGTACTAAGGTAGAGACACTTATTTTGGGACGGAGGGAATATATAGGAAGGGGATTTGCCCAATACTTCAATGTGCCACCAGTTTCTGTAACCTTGATCCAGACCAACAGTTGGCCCACTTCTGCCAGCATACTGCAGACTTGTGGGAGTTGAGACTAAAATAGTACTGGCATGCAAGAAGTTCAACTGGTCCTCTAAATAACCAGACATGACAAGCAGTACTGTTCATTTCCATAACTAATAATTTATCTATAGAGCACACTGACACTGCTTTCAGTCATGCATGTGGAAATGTAGGTTGTTGAAACTGGAATTAAACGTTAAATCGGTTTCAGTATTATCAATGAGACCGTAAGTGTATGGGTGGGGGGATTCTAATCAAACCTCATTTCTGTGCTTCTCTTGATTGCAAAAGGCAAGGTTCATGTCAAATCCTGGTTGAACAAAGTTTCTGGTACGAATAAAATAGCGTCATAATATGATAAGTAAATTAGGAGAGCACAATATATCCAATTTATGTCTAGAAATATTGATATAATGGCCCCGATCAATTATTATTAAAGTCTATGAAGAAACCATGTTAAACAACTGCAGCATAATTCAGCATAACTGAATAAGATTTCACTTTGATGAAATAGAACAATTAACAAACACCCAGTGGGCTTCAAATCACAAAAAACCAAAAAGGTGTCATAACCACATCCAGCAACATCAATGGTGACAAAAAAGAAAGGAAGAAAGAAAGAATACAATACAATCGATAAGCTTACTGCTGTGAAAAATGGCCAGGATTACAGTGATACCGATCATTTGCATCAAGAGATGGGCCATATTGTTGTTGGCGTTGTTGATTGAGTAGGAGGTGAAGTTCAGCCACCTTCTGTTTTAACCTCGCAACGTCAGCTTCAGCGAGAGCAATCTCCTCAAGCTCAGCCCTTGTCTTGAGAAAAATAAGAAGGAAAATGAGACTCCATACAATGAGTCCAGCAAGTAGAGCAATGGTTGAAGGTACCTTTGAGTCCATAGCACGTGGACTTGAAAACTGTCCAGAAGACATGCTCAACCCAACCTCCAGTGCAGATCTAAGATCTCTCTCAGCTTGTAGCTGCTCTTGCAACCTGGACACCTGTAGATATAAACAGTTGTGAAAACTATCATCAGAAAATTCAACCACCATCTTGTGTATGGAACATGTTCAACAATAACTGCATAATAAAACTGAAAGCAGAAAGTAACATTTTGGCCCCTAAACGTTTGGACTGTTTATTCTATACAGTTACTCTGAAATTTGTGTGGGGCTACAGGCAATATATTATTTTGGTTCCTCGATTTTAGAAGTGCTTCTGGCTAGATCCTTCCATCAATAAATTTACCAAGCTTGTCTAGCCTCCGAGTAACTGACAATCTGTCTGTAGAGAGAAGAAGTCCCAAACGCAAGAGGCACCTGGTTAGCCAATTACCGCAAATCTTGGCTAGGGCTAGTGTATCTAAAATCAGAGCCAAGTAAAATGGCATCGTGCTATCTTTACGGAATCTAAACATTGATGATGACTCACTATGTAGAAAGCACACAAACTTCCACCAAAAAAATAACTGAAAGAAGGAAAAAAAGTTCTCAAGCGAACGAATGGGACATTAGGTTTAAAATATTCTTTCATTTAGCATTCTTCGTGCAGGTAAACGGCTCAATTGTCATGTGGAACAAAGTAGCAACCAATGAAGTTTAAGATAAACTGAAACCCAACGATTGGCAACGGAAGATGGCTCTTTCCCTAACATAGAATATATGATGCGGCTACCGAGCAAAATTAACAAGGCAAGGGAATGCAGCATACATCCTGTTCCAGGGCCAAACGGCGCTCATGTAGTGCTTGCTTTCTTCTTTCTAAACTCGCCTGTAGAACTGCATTACCCCGAGCCTGAGAGACACTTTCCATTAGATTACTGGAAGACGATAAATAAAAGTGAACCAGTTAATGTGAAGTTTTCCCCTACCTCTTTGGCAATTCTGTTCTGCAAATCATTCTTCGCAATTTCAAGCCTTTGAATCGCAAGCCTGAAAGGTTTGTTTTCATAGAAAAACTGACCTTGATAAATTGCACATGCATCAGCAGCAAAATAGTCAGGAAGCTAACAGAAGTTTTAAAACTATACACTACCGTCTAATTTGTAACATCCGTTGTCAAACAACAAATATTCAATGCAACAACATTATTAACTAAGGCCGAAACTACAGATGTACATATAGCTAAAGTTTTAGGGGTTGGGGCCACATTTGAAACTTAAAATTGAAAATACAGGCAACTTCATCTACATTTACATTTCAAAACTATTTTCATCACTATTTATATCCCCTGCTTTCATCTACATTTCCATTTCAAAACTATTTCCATCACTACTTATATCCACTGCTTTCATAACCTTTTCACAAAAAAGTTAAATTTAAACAAGTTGGCCCAGATTTTCTTTCGGTAATACTAAAATCTGATGTCAGATTGTCAGATTTTTAACCATGGCAAATCATGGTAATTATAGTTGTCGCAATGATGACAATTTCCTTTAGCAAGCAATGGCAAATCCTGCCCCGGTCTCAAATGTAAGTGCTTTCTGGCTAATATAGATAGCCGCCTAAAAAGCACACAGGAAAATCAAAGAAATGGAAAAAACTTCGAATTGGGAGGGCGATCCTCCCCACCCTACGGAGTTGTACAAAGTCAGCAACCGTTTTGGGGCGCAAGCATAGGCAACACAGGACTGATGACGGAATCTCCCTTAACGGAAGAAATAGAAGCTCGAGAAGGAATACCACTAAAAACCTAGTTCGCTCTCAAATAAAAATCTAGTTCACTCTGTAAAAACATAAGACTGCTGTTAGTGGAAAAGAGCATACTCTTCTTCACCAGATGAGTCGACTGATTCTGAATGCTGACTCTTTCTTGCCTGCATAAAAATCAGAATGCTGAATGATGATATGAAGAGAACCATAATTCAACACGCCAGAGAAGTTGGCACAACAATGCATTATTCCTACTCGGCTGCCCCACGAAAGGAAGAAAATATAAATAGATTTATTGCTTACACTATTACGCCCCCAAAAGTTACTACGCTTCACATGTGAGTGAGATCCATTAGTTTTGTTCGAGTGTCTGTCTGCAGAATATTCCGAACTGATACTAGGTAAAGTAATTCCAGGATCCAAAGAAGAAAGGATCTCTCCCATAGACAATGGAGTTTCATGACCGGATGTTGGGTTGGAAGGATTCTTTTCACTCAGAGGCATTTCCATATTTTTTGAACCATTTTCAGATGAATGAATTTTTGGAACTTTGCTTAAATCTGTCTCTTCTTCCAATCCTTTATCATCAACAGAGCAATCAGCGTCTGAATCATCAGCATGAACCTGTTGTTCAATCAGAAGCAGTATAATAAGAATCGAAGCAACAGCATCATTGCAGTTACGACACTGATCCTAAAATCAAATCACGCATGCATATATATGTGCATGCGTGTCTAGCAATAATCACGGTATAACCCTAGAAATAAGCACAAATTATACGCTTATAAAGCAGGGAGCATAACAAAACCTTGTAATCATATAAGTCGCTCCCAGCATATCCACTGCTCTCACTCAATTTTCCACTAAGTATACGCTCTGCACCATTGTCATCGTCCATTTCTTGATCTACATCATTTTCTGCATCATGAAATCCATTATCTTTTGTGTCCATATTTACATCATCAGTTGATGCTTCACTGCCACTGTCTTCAATCTGAGACCCAGGTGATAGGGAAGACCTGACAAGATGGTCATCCTGCAAAGAAATTAAATATGAGCATCCAATTGGCTGAACATACGAGTTATCTATGTGTGTAAATGAAACAGAACGTCCAAGGGACAGAAAGAGGCAAAGTGTTCCAGCGGCTGCCTCACATATAGTCATGGCCACAATGCACGTAGAAATAACTCATATGGGCAGTAACTTTTCAATATAATCAACAGATTATATGCAAAAAAGAAATAATGCCTGGAGGCTAGGAACAATTATCATGAAGGAAATGAAGCCACCTAAAGATTTGGACAAAAAAATTGAAGTATCAGAGAATCTTACATCAAATATAATCTCATATTCCTCCATGAGAGTTGCAACAATGCCCTGAGCGCTGTTTGCAGCATTTGCAGCAGCAAGAAGCTGGACAGAATCATCACCATCCACATCAAATACTTCATCCATCTCACACTCCCCAGCCAAAAGCGGACGCAACAAGAGAGGGGCCATACAGGCAGCAACTGCTGATGCGGTCATCCGATTCTCCATGGTATGAGAAGCAACAATGTACATCATTTTCAAGATTCTGCAAACAAGAATCTCCATAAGGAAACTTTTCTTTTGTCATGGTAAGTGTTAGTCTAATTAATCAAATGTCAAACAACACACTGGTAAAGACCATTGAGATATTGTTAGTCCAAACTAAAATGGTGAAGAAGAAATAAAAACTGTACAGTTAGAGGGCAATAAAAATAGTCCACATTAGTAGTTCTTATTAGTGTGCAAGTTAATGAGAACATGCTCACGTTGATTGGCAGCAAGCATGATTTCACACATAATAAATACCATAAACTGGCAGAATAAAAGCTATGAGAAGAACGTGAGTCTAACCTCTGTAACAAGCGCCGATTAGGCTCAGGAAATGTCTCAGATATAGCTGAATGCATAGCATTTATCCGAGCTTCCTTAGTCTCCAAGCCTATGAAAGTAAAACAGAATATATAGACAATTAACCAATGAACACAGCAAACTGTTTTGAGTTATGCAAACCTATATATAACAACAACAAAGCCTTTAGTACCAAACAAGTTGGGGTAGGCTAGAGGTGAAACCCATAAGATCTCGCGACCAACTCATTACTCATGACTCTGGCACATGGATAGCAAGCTTCCACGCACCCCTGTCCATAGCTAGTTCTTTGGTGATACTCCAATCCTTCATGTCTCTCTTAACGGACTCCTCCCATGTCAAATTCGGTTTACCCCGACCTCTCTTGACATTCTCCACACGCTTTAGCCGTCCGCTATGCACTGGAACTTCTGGAGGCCTGCGCTGAATATGCCCAAACCATCTCAGACGATGTTGGACAAGCTTCCCTTCAATTGGTGCTACCCCAACTCTATCTCGTATATCATCATTCCGGACTCGATCCTTCCTCGTGTGGCCACACATCCATCTCAACATACGCATCTCTGCCACACCTAACTGTTGAACATGTCGCCTTTTAGTCGGCCAACACTCAGTGCCATACAACATTGCGGGTCGAACCACCATCCTGTAGAACTTGCCTTTTAGCTTTTGTGGCACTCTCTTATCACAGAGAATGCCAGAAGCTTGGCGCCACTTCATCCATCCGGCTTTGATTCGATGGTTCACATCTTCATCAATACCCCCATCCTCTTGCAGCATTGACCTCAAATATTGAAAGGTGTCCTTCTGAGGCATCACCTACCCATCAAGGTTGTCAACGTTCTGGGGACCAGGGTTCCCAGACTTGCCTGCCTGCGGCCCACGGCGTGGCTCCATCGACGGCCTGGTACGGCCCATCTACGAGACCATCAAGACATGACCCTCGCGAGGGGCCAAGCCTCGAGGCGGGCGACACCAAGACCTCCGGAGGGGGCGGCCACCCCAGGCGGCCTCCTGAGGAGCGGAGATTTCTATGCAGGTGCCCAACCTCATGAGCTTGCGGTGACGCAAGCCATGACGACCAAGGCCAGGCGGGCGCCAGCAGGCGCAGACGAGGCAGATTCCTCTTTGGTGCTAAGGAGGCAAGCGCGGGCATGGGTTCTCGAGGAATCAGGCAAAGGTTTTCATTCCAGTGCAACAAGAGCAAGACCGTCAGGACGGATGTCATCACCGAGCCCACCGCAGCGTCACGACCAGAAGCTTTGCAGCCGAAGACCGCCTTTCGTCAAGATAAGATGTACTACTTGTCCCCTTTCAAATTGGCCACTGTGGGATCCCTTCCCGCCTACGTTTTGGGGGAAGAGGACCGAGGCCACTATAAGTATAGGTAAGCCACCCCCATAGCAAAGGATCCGAACCTGGTCAACTCATTCCCCCACCAGAGCAAACCTCTCGAGGTTGTTCATCCCTTGTACTAGTTCATCCTCAGCCCCTCGAGAGGCAAATCCACCACAAAGCAGGAGTAGGGTCTTACACCGCAAGGTGGCCCGAACTGGGGTAAAACTACTGTATCCATCTTCTTCCTTGTTCATCGAGCTAGGCCGTGGGAGTGACGAGCTGGTTGGCTGGAGAGGTCGAGTTCTTCACACACGCCCCAGAGTTCGAACCTTTCTTGGGTATGCGGAACCCTGAATCCGACATTTGGCGCGCAAGGTAGGGGGCGTGTCGAAACTCGGCCTCTTCATCAACCACGTTCTGTCCTCGCTCCGTCGCACCCATGGCGGAGGCTCCCCGGGCTTGTGCTGAGCGTTGGGCCACTCGCACCACCCAGGTGGCGCCCCTCGGCCGCGGAGCTCATCATCACCCCATGCTTCCCGGGGCTAACGATGTTGTCGGCATCACCGGCCGTTGGCGGCAGGGTCCGCCACCTCCCCCTCCCACGCGGCGCCGCAACCGTGCCGCCGCACGGTCCTCCGACCACGCCGCGGCGTCGTCCTTACATGCTCGCCGGGGGCTGGTGAACATGCGGGCAGCGCACCTCGTGGCGCAGGAGTTGTTGAGATGTCGGCTGGCAGAAGGCACCCACGACGCCTTGCTTGGCCGGGTCACTGAGCTGCTCGATGCCGCCTGCGAGGGCGCAGAGCCCTTCCGTATCCTGCCTACGTCATGGACGCCGCCGGGGCCTCACGTCTGCTCCCGCTGCGTCTGCTCGCCCTTCCAAAGGGAGTCCGAAGGATCTCACGGTGGCGACCCCACACGCGACGCCGCCCGCTCGACTCAAGATGCGTTCCCCCGAAACATGACCGGGGTAGGCGACCCCTCCAGGAGCCACAACGAAGGACCGCCCCTTGTTCGGCACGATCGGACACCAGAAATGGCGGGCAACGGAGCGGAGAGACTGGGGGCCGGCTTCAGGATGGTGGCCCCTGGTGCCTCTGTGCCACCGCCGATGGGCTCGTTATACGAACAAAGGGAAGGCCTGCGCACGTTCCCTTCGGTGACCTAGACGCCGGGATCGCCGAGGCCACGCGGGACCGGGGCTCTTTACGGGCCAACCCAACGCCCCGACGACACCTTCAACAGCAACGGCCACCGTTACAACCAATATCTTTGAAACATGCCGCGCTAACCTTGGATCACAGGTAAATCGTGCCACGACAGCGCACCTCCGGGCGCTGGCCCCGCCCCGGGCTGGCTGGGCGCGCCAAGAGGTCACGCGAGGACGCACTCCGTGCGCAGCAGAGGGGCCCGGTGCCAGGGCTCCCCCCGCGTCACGAGGCGTGTGGCGCCGCCACCGCGGCGGCGCGTGCTATCCGGACGTGGGTCCTCCCTCGGGGAAGGTGCCGGAGAGCCCTCCCCCGGCCGAGGGCCCGCAGCCACCTCACCACCGCCCGCGTAGCCCCTTGCCCCTTAGTCCCGTCCTGGTTTTCGAACGCCCCAACGGTGGCCGGGGTATGCACGGGGCGGGGTCCTCGCCCAAGGGGCAAGAAGCGCCCCTCAAGTCTTCGCTCATGACACTCTCATGTAATAATGAGTGGGGCTGTACACGCCCCGGAGTCTCCTGAGCGCTGCCCCTGAGCCTCACGGGGGCTCCCACCCACGTCTCAGTGGAAGCCCCATGCTCCGCGCTGGCGGACGACACGGTCCCCCAATGGCTATGCCCATGCCCAGTGGAGGCCCCATGCTCCGCGCTGGCGGGAAGACTAGAAGACTAGCATAGGTGCCAGACGCGGCTGTTTTCCTTGCTTTCTCTTGTAGCCGAATCTGCTATTTCTTGGAACAAACTTTGCAGTTTCTGCTTTGTTGTTTAAAAAAAGGGGGGGGGGCGTTCCTGGTTTTTCATTCTCCTAGCTGTTTTTCCTTCGCTTGGTTTCCGTTTTTGTGAAAGATGGCGGGCTCCCGTGGTTCGCTCCATCGCACCCCGCGAGCGGGGGCTGGGCATGGTGCGCACGCCGATGCTAAAGACGCCCTGAGGGCCCAGGCAACAGCAGTCGTGGCTTTGCCCGCGCACACACCTCTCTGGCTCCTCGGGCGACGCTCTCGAGCAAACCGGTAGGAGCGCATCGCCCGGGACCCTCAGCAGGCGACCCCTCCTGGGCCTTGAACCAGGCACCACGACCAGGCACGGCAACGGCGGTCACCCCTACTCTGGGTTAGGAGCGTGCGAAAAGTAAAAGAGGGACAACAACAGGGAGTGCCAATATCACTTAATATATCGCAGGAAAAATTCTTCCAAAAAAAATACTTCCGCATCCCCGCGGGGTCACATTCAAAGTTCTGACAGGAAGGCAGGGAAACACAAGTTTAGCGAGGTGCGCCTCGTCATCGCCTCCGCTGCCATCATCGTCTCGTCATCGTCTTCGCTACCATCATCATCTTCAGCAGCTCCGCCCTCTTCGGCCGCGGGCGCGACCACGTCATCGGCAGGGGCGAGTTCCGCGATCAGGTCGTCCACGTGATCGTCCACCCAGCTCACCAGGACGTCTTGGATTGCCCTAGGCACGGGGGCTATCACGGCATCAAAATCAAAGTCAGGGTTGGAGCAAAGGTGGCTGAAGACGCACGAGAACACGCGCCCAACAAGGTCGCGGCTCTTCTCCATGACGAGTTGGCGCACCCTCGCGGCCCCGCCCTAGAGGCAAGTCACGACCTGGGTGAAGAAGCTGAGGTAGCCGGCGTCGTCGGCTTCGAGCGGGCGGAAGACGTTCTCGTCGCAGATGTCGCTCAGGGCCCAGTTGGCCCTGAGCACAAAGGCCTAACATCAAGGAGCGCTCGCGCTGTAGTGTTCGGTTGCAGCCCGCCTCGTCCAAGCTTTCTCCACGAGGGACGTAACACCTTCAACCTGCTGATGAAGGAAGGACAGCTCGGCCTCAACGGTAGCCCGAGCAGCCTCAGCGGCTTTCTCGCGCCGCAGTTAGCTTCTCCTCGAGGGCGTCGGCCTTGCCCTGCAGCTCGTCGCGCAGCTGCTTGAAACGAGCCTCCTGGAGCTCCAGCTTCTGGCGATATTCCTCGACAAGGGTCTCGCGGATCCCCGCCACCTTCTGGTCGACCTCTCGCTGGACCCTCGCCACCCGAGAAGCAAGGGCATCCTCGGCTGTGGCCACTTGGTGCTCCATCACCTCCAGCCGCTCGCGCTCCATGCTTAGCTCCACCGCCTCCAGCGCCAGCGTGTCGTCAGGCGTGTAGGGCCTCGCCTCGCTCATGGGCGGCCCGGTCGTCGGAGCGGCGAGCGCGGCCATGCGCGCCCAGACTCGCTGCTCAAGGATGGCGTTGGAAGCTTGGAGCTCCCTCTAGCGCACCTCCGCCGCGTCACGCTGGCGGTTTGCGGCTCGGGCCTCCACCAAGGCGCGATCGCGAGCCTACCTCGCCGCGGCCAGGGGCCCCTCCGCCTCCATTCGGGCCTGCTCGCGCTGCAGACGACCGAAATTGATGGCGACTTGCAGCTGGCGCCAGGCGCAGGCGCTCCGCCTCGAGGCGGCCGTCGACGTCACCGAGCTCCACCCCGAGGCGCCCCAGCGCGCTCGCTGACTCTAGAAGGTCATGACAGACGGCACTGCGCCCGCGTGCAATCTCCAACGCCCAGCCTGGGCTTTCCCCCGCGCCCCGGCCAGCCCGAGAGGCGTGCGAGGCCTCGCCCGCCTCAGGCAGGGGCCCGGGGGTTGGGGCTCCCTCGCCCGCTCCTACGGCCCGAGATGGGGCCCGACGCGAACTCGCCCCGTTGCTTGAAGACGGCGTCGTCCCGCAGGGCGCTCGGCTACCGGCGAGGATCAGCGGGGGAACCCTCGGCACAGCATCCGTGCCCCAGAGGCCGCCCCAGAAGAAGGATGTCGGGAGTACGATTCTGCGGCCCCCCGAGGGTGACCCTGGCTCGTCTGCAGGCTCGTGAGGCCTAAGGTCGCGATGGGGCCGATGCCCTCCGGAGACGCGCTTGGGACACGCTCGCCCCCGCAACGTGAGGGATCCTAAGGGGCAGAAGTCAGAAGAGAACGCAGCATGCAAGAGTCAAGGGAAGGGCAAGGTACTTGCTCATCCATGACTATCCACTTCCTCCTTTTCAGGGTCCATGGGACAAGGTCGAGGCGGCCCCGAGCCCCTTCCTCTTGCGGGATACCCCAAGGCCCGGAAGGGACGCGCTGCAGGCCGGCGCGCAGCCCTACACGACGGGGACAGCAGCTGCGTCCGCGGCCTGGGCTCCTCCCCTACCGCCTGTGGGGCTAGAGGCGGACACCTCAGGAGCACATGGTGGCGCCTGCTCCCCAGCGGCCACCTCAGGAGCACGTGGTGGCGCCTGCTCCCCAGCGGCCACCTCAGGAGCACGTGGTGGCGCCTGCTCCCCAGCGGCCACCTCAGGAGCACATGGTGGCGCCTACTCCCCAGCGGCCACCCCAGGAGCACATGGTGGCGCTTGTTCCCCAGCAGCCGCTCCGGGAGCGCTTGGCGGTGCCCCTTCCCCCGTGGCCACCTCAGGAGCGCGCACCACAGGGCCTCCGAGCACGGGAGTCAACAAGAGGGGGTTCTCGCGAGGCCCCCCGTGGCCCTCGAGGAGCAGCCCCCACTCGTCGAAGCATGGCATCTTCTCGGCGAAAGCCCTCCTGTTCAGGCAGTTGTACAAAGTGCGTCCCTCCGGAGGAAGCGCGGCAGGCTCCTCACCAGTCAGGAGTTGCAGCACCCTGCGCAACGTGTTGGAGGGGAGAGAAGGCACCTGGATCCTCATGGGGTCGTCAGGGCCGGTGAAGGCCCACACTGGGCGAGTATGGCGCAGGAGCGGAGCGATGCGCCGCCGGACGAATACCCTCACCACCATCGCCATCGTCACCCCCGCCGCCTCCTTCAGCTTGGCCAGCCTGGACAAGATGCGCGCGAGCCACGGGTCAGCAAGCTCCACGTGACCCCGGCCAGAGCTCGGCTCCGCCGGCGCCAATGGGATGAGGAGCGGGGGACTGCGCGCGGTGGCGTCCACATACACCCACTGCTTCCGGAACCCCCTCGCATCCGGGCGGAGCGCGAAGTCGATGTCGGAGCCTGCGATTGCCCCCACCACCTGAAGCAACAAGCACCACGAGCGTTGCCCGCTGTCGACCAAGTGGAGCGAGAAGAAATAGCGGAGCAAGACCATGAACGGGGCAATGCCCACGAAGGCCTCGCACAAGAAAGCGAAAGCTGGGAGGAGGATGATGGATCCAGGATCCAGATGCAGCGCATGGGTCTGGTAGTGCGAGAGCACGGCGTTGAATAAGCCGGAGAACGGAGGCAGCAGGCCGGCAAAAAGAGCGTGGAGATGAAGAGGGATTTCGATGGCCTCTATATCAGCTAAGGTCCAAGGAGGCAAGCCAGACCTTCGTTGCCTTCCACTCGTTGGAATCGACAACAATGGCGTGCCGGACCTTGTCCAGCCCCTCCCGGCCGATCACCGTGGACCGATCCAGAGCTGGTTCCGGCCCCGGCGAGGGCTCCGCGGCCGCAGGGGTCTTGCCCTTCTTCTTCCTGAAGAGCCACAGCGGCGGGGTGGATTGGAGCTGGCGCGGAATCTGGCAAAGAAGACGCAAGTTCGCGAGGAGAAGCAGAAGGCAGGCGTGCAGCGGGGCAATGATGGCTGGGCTGCGTGCGCCAGGCAGTTGTCAAGTCGGGGAGTTGTCGTGGCCGCGTCGGAAAGTGGAGACGCCCACGTCCCATCAGGTGCCACGCGTCAGCCTGGTCCGCAGGCGACTGGGGCCCGCGGCGCTTCGCCCTTGCCCTTTGGCTTCACCTCGAAGCCAAGTCAGAGCGCACCTTGGGCCCAGGGGCTACTGTTAGCATTCTGGGAACCAGGGTATCCAGACTTGCCTGCCTGCGGCCCATGGCGTGGCTCCATCGACAGCCTGGTACGGCCCATACAACACCATCAAGACAAGACCCTCGTGAGGGGCCAAGCCTCGCGAGGCGGGCGACATCAAGACCTCCGGAGGGAGCGGCCTCTCCTGGTTGCCTCCTGAGGAGCGGAGATTTCTATGCAGGTGCCCAACCTCACTATGTCGGCGTTCTGGGGACCAGGGTACCCAGACTTCCCTGCCTGCGGCCCACGGCGTGGCTCCATCGACGGCCTCGTACGGATCATCTACGAGACCATCAAGACAAGACCCTCGAGAGGCAGGCGACACCAAGACCTTCGGAGGAGGCGGCCACCCCATGCGGCCTCCTGAGGAGCGGAGATTTCTATGCAGGTGCCCAACCTCATGAGGTTGCGGTGACACAAACCATGAAGACCAAGGCCAGGCGGGCGCCAGCAGGCGCAGACAAGGCAGTTTCCTCTTTGGTGCTAAGGAGGCAAGCGCAGGCATGGGTTCCCGAGGAATCAGGCAAAGGTTTCCATTGCAGTGCAACAAGAGCAAGACCGTCAGGACAGATGTCATCACCGAGCCCACCGCAGCGTCACGACCAGAAGCTTTGCAGGCGAAGACCACCTTTCGTCAGGATAAGATGTACTACTTGTCCCCTTTCAAATTGGCCACTGTGGGATCCCTTCCCGCCTACGTTTTGGGGGAAGAAGACCGAGGCCACTATAAGTATAGGTTAACCACCACCATAGCAAAGGATCCGAACCTGGTCGACTCATTCCCCCACCAGAGCAGACCTCGCGAAGTTGTTCATCCCTTGTACTAGTTTATCCTCAGCCCCTCGAGAGGCAAATCCACCACAAAGCAAGAGTAGGGTCTCACACCGCAAGGTGGCCCGAACCTGGGTAAAACTACCGTGTCCATCTTCTTCCTTGTTCATCGAGCTAGGCCGTGGGGGTGACGAGCTGGTTGGCTGGAGAGGTCGAGTTCTTCGCACACGCCCCAGAGTTCGAACCTTTCTTGGGTCTGCGAAGCCTTGAATCCGACAAAGGCTAACCTCCTCCTCCTCACACCTAGTAGTACTGAAACCACACATCATGTACATGGTTTTAGTTCTACTAAGCCTAAACCCTTTCGATTCCAAGGTTTGTCTCCATAACTCTAACTTCCTATTTACCCCCGTCCGACTATCGTCAACTAGCACCACATCATCCGCAAAGAGCATACACCATGGGATATCTCCTTGTATATCCCTTGTGACCTCATCCACCACCAAGACAAAAAGATAAGGGCTCAAAGCTGACCCCTGATGCAGTCCTATCTTAATCAAGGAAGTCATCAATGGCGACATCACTTGTTCAAACACTTATCACAACATTATCATACATGTCCTTAATGAGGGTAATGTACTTTGGTGGGACTGTGTGTTTCTCCAAGGCCCACCACATGACATTCCGCGGTATCTTATCATATGCCTTCTCGAAGTCAATGAACACCATATGCAAGTCCTCCTTTTGCTCCATGTATCTCTCCATGAGTTGTCGTACCAAGAAAATGGCTTCCATGGTCGACCTCCCAGGCATGAAACCAAACTGATTTTTGGTCACGCTTGTCATTAAACCCATTAAGCATGGCGAGATTGGCGGCAAACTAGCTATGCCACATGGCGCAATCTGGTTGGTCGCGGTGAAAAAGCTTTTGGAATATTTTTTTTAGATAGAGGTGAGGATTTTTTTTTGAAATGTTTTTTAGATGGTGGTCAGAAACCCGTATTTTTTTAAAATGAAGGGTTATGCAAAGTGGCGCTTGCCGCTAGGCTACGGTGGTAAAAAAATTCCTTTTTCATTTCTTGTTTAGATGGAGGTGAGAATATTTTTTTTGAGATGTTTTATTTAAGATAGAGGCGAGGACCACATGTTTTTCTTAAATGGAAACATGCGCACAACTTCATCTAGCGACGCCACAGGGTGGCACCCCAACCACTAGTTCTTAAGCGGTGCTCAATGACTCTCCCATAGCTTCATTGTATAGCTCATCAACTTAATTCCACGGTAATTAGTGCAACTCTGAACATCCCCCTTGTTCTTGAAGATTGGTACTAATATACTCTGTCTCCATTCATTTGGCATCTTGTTTGCCCGAAAAATGAGGTTGAAAAGCTTGGTTAGCCATACTATCGCTATGTCCCGAGGCCTTTCCACACCTTTCGTCCTTTCTAAAGCCTCCTTAACCTCAGACTCCTGGATTCGCCACACAAAACGGATGCTGGTCTCATCAAGGGAGTCGTCCAGTTCAATGGTAGAACTCTCATTCTCCCCATTGAACAGCTTGTCGAAGTACTCCCACCATCTATGCTTAATCTCCTCGTCCTTCATCCTTCACCAAGAGTTGATCTGCTCCGTCCTTGAAGCATTTAACTTGGCCAATATCCCTCGTCTTCTTCTCTCGAATCTTGGCCATCTTATAGATGTCCCTTTCGCCTTCTTTCATGCCTAACCGTTGGTAGAGGTAGGGGTGGGCATAAAAACCGATGAACCGAACACCGAACCGAAACCGCAACCGAAAAAACCGAATTTTCGATTTTTATCAATGGTGCATAAAAATTCGGTTTCTACACTCGCTAACCGAATTAAGTTCGGTAGGTTCGGTATTATTTTCGGTTAACCGTAATAGAAACCGAACAGTGCAGACGTATGGCAACCTACGTCGCTAAGGTGCATGCACCGCGTGCGGCTGGAGGCCACATGCGTGCAAGCCCTACAACCAACATGCATGCAAGGCCCAAAGGAAGCTCAACCACCCGCATGAGTTTGTGGGCTTCTTTTTCTATTTTGTTGAGTTGACTTAGTGGGCTTCTTGGTATATACGGAGCGACCGGCTGGCAACATAACCATGTTTAATCCCACCTCGTTTGTTTAAGGAGAAGTAGGCAGCAAATCATCTATATAAGAGGCCATGCGTGGGTGGTGTAAGGCACAAGCGCAAAGCGCACTACTCATGTCCCGGTGCATCGGTATATACCGAAACCAAACCGAATTTTTTGGTTAGCCGAAATATCGGTTACCTATTTTGCACTGCCATTTTTAGTTTCAATTTAGCAAACCGAATTTAATAAAAAACCAAACTGTGAAAACCGAATTTTCGGTTTCTACCGAATGCCCAGGCCTAGGTAGAGGTCCTCATACGCCCGACCCCTTGCTTCACTGACAGCTCGCTTTGCGGCCTTCTTAATCATCTTGTACTTCTCTATGTTGTCTGCACTATCCAGGTATAGGCGTCTGAAACAATCTTTCTTCTCTTTAATCACCTTCTGGACATCATCATTCCACCACCAGGTATCCTTATCTTCGCTTCTCCTTTCCCTGGACACTCCAAACTCCTCCGAGGCCACCTTACAAATGCAAGTCGCCATCTTCATCCACACATTGTCCGCACCCCCTCCTTCCTCCCAAGGGCCCTCCTTAATGATCCTCTCCTTGAGCGCCTGAGCTACCTCCCCCTTGAGCTTCCACCACTTCTTTCTAGCGACTTTGGCACGCTTATCCCGCTGAACACGACTCCGGAAGCGGAAGTCGGCAACCACCAGCTTATGCTGAGGTACAACACACTCTCTAGGTATCACCTTACAGTCTAGGCACGCACGCCTATCTTCTCTTCTGGAAAGGATGAAATCAATCTGGCTAGAGTGTTGCCACTATTAAAAGTCACCAGATGTGATTCTCTCTTTCTAAAGAGGGTGTTAGCTACAATCATGTCGTAGGCTAGAGCAAAGCTTAAGGCATCTTCTCCTTGATTCCTGATGCCATAGCCAAAGCCCCCATGCACCCCTTCAAAACCTGTGTTGGATGTACCCACATGGCCATTGAGATCTCCTTCTATGAAGAGCTTCTCGCCAATCGGTACACTCCTAACCATGTCTTCCAGGCCTTCCCAGAATTCCCTCTTGGTGTTCTCATTGTGGCCTACTTGAGGGGCATACGCGCTGATAACATTGAGAACTAAGTCCCCAACTACCAGCTTGACCAGGATAATCCGGTCCCCACGTCTCTTGACGTCTACCACCCCATACTTGAGGCTCTTGTTGATCAAGATGCCTACACCATTTCTGTTTGCAGCCGTCCCCATGTACCACAGCTTGAAGCCGGCATCCTCCACCTCCTTCGCCTTCTGTCCCCTCCATTTGGTTTCTTGGACGCAAAGGATATCAACACCTCTCCTCACCGCTGCATCAACTAGCTCCCGAAGCTTCCCTATCAGAGACCCTATTGTGACACCCCGAGACCGATGCTCCAGATGCCTTCCACCTATTTCGTTGTTGACCGTGTGTTTCATTTGTTTGTTGCATTCATCGTCGCATCATTCGCATTGCATCGGCACTCATGTCGTCATCCTTTTCAAAAACTTGCATCCATCTGTAGTTGTCGGGTCTCCCAGTTCTCTTCCGTTGACCGTTCTGACACCAACCACACTCGCATGCGCCCGTCGCACCTCCGAAATATTATTTTATAAGTGGGATAAGAATGTTCTCAAAATGGGTTGGAATTTGACGTGCAGTCTTGTTATATTGTCGATAGACCGCTTGCCAAATTTTATCGCATTCGGAGTCCGTTTGATACCCCAACGGATAACTATAGCGGGATTATAGTTCCGGAAACCGTGCCGGGCTGCATTACTTCCCTCTCATCTCAGCCTAGCCCACCTACACTACCCCTCTCGCCGGAACCGTCCGATCAAGATCGAACGGCCCGAAAACACCCCTAAACCCCCCTCCTAACCTGTCCTTGCTATAAATAGCAGCCTCCCCCCTTCCATTTTTGTCTAAACCTAGCCCTAACCCTATCCCCAACCTTCAGCCGCCACCCCCACCTCGCATTCCGTGCCCGGACACCTCCACTCCGCCACTTGGCATCGTCTCAGCGGGCAGCCGCCGGCCGCGCCGCAGCTCTCAGCCACTCTGCTGCTACCACGTTGCCTCCCCACTCTACCATGTCACCGCAGGCCCGCTCAGCCCATCTGGAGCCCGCCGCAGGCCGAACCCGGGCCCTAGTCGCCCGCGCGCCAGCGTCGTACGCCGCCCGACCCCGATCCGCACCGACCCCACCGCCTCACGCCTCGCCTCCATCCCCGTCGGCCACCGGAGTCCGCCACCGCCACCGGCGCCCAGGCCAGCTCCTCCGCCCGCCTCCCTTCTCCTCATATCCCGCTTCCCTCTCACACCTCCCTCTCTCTCCCTTCGGCAGGGATCCATGGCGTCGCCCTGGAGCTCGCAGCCGAGCTAGTCCGGTGCGCCTTCGCCGGATCTGGTGGATCTCGCCTCGTCATGACCTCCCCCGCGCCCGTTCCGGCCATCCCTCCGCCCCGGCCTCGACCCCTGAACCAAACGGCCCAGGACATCCTGCACCGTGCCATCCCGATCATCCCCATCCCGTTTTCGCGCTGGTATATTTTCACTAAGTCCCAGATTTCAACAGCATGTTTGCATTTTGTGCAGCTTATATCTCTGTGCATCTTTGTCGTATGAGCATGATTTATATATGAAAGTTGTTGTACTCTTCGTGCTCTACATGATGGTGGCTGTTGCATGCATGATTAGAGTTCATCTTCATGTCATAATCTCTGTTGCAAAAGTGCATCCTGATGTTATGTGCAGAAAACTGTTAAAACTTGTCAACTTGTCTTGACAGTTGCCACTAATCCATTGCTCATATGCATATGATGCCTTGATGTGATTTGCTCTATGTGATGTGTACTTCGATGCCATGCCCTTGGTTGCCATGTAAAGTTGTTGTAGCACATCTCTTTCTTGCTCTCAAATTGGCATCATGATAAAACTGTCAATCTATTAATAGAATGTTCCATTTTGCAAAAATCATAGTAACTAATCTATGCATCATATGAGTTTGTGCCAATGGAGTAAGTTGGAGATTGCCATGTCTACTACATGCCCATGTCAATTTCATAAATGTTAGAATTGCTATGTTTGCCGTTATGTGCATCCCAAGTAGGCATCATGCCGTTTTGGCAGATTGTTATTTAAACTTGCCTTGTGTGTATGTGTTGAACCGTTGCTCCGTTTTGATCATGTCCTATATGAAACTTTCTTAGATTTGCATGTAGTTTCTTAATGTTATGTTGCATCCATGTTTTAGTGTTTATGATTGTGTTTTGCTTGAATTTGCATCAATGCCATGGTAAACTTGTTTAGCTCATCTCTTAGACCGTATCTCCGAATTAAATGAACTTTATATGTAACTTGACTAGAAAAATGTGTAGATCATCGTGGTGCGTGTTAACTTGTTGTTTAACAAGTTTAACCTTGTGTTTTAATCAGATCAGTACCAAATTCGAAATTTGCATATGGTGACTTTCCGGAATTGTTATGTGTTGTTTCCGGCCCCATTTAAATTGCCTAAATAGGTAGTTTTATTGTGCATCACCTCTTGCCATGTTAACCAACATTTAATCTTGTCATGCATCATACTTGATTGTGCATCATGCCATGCTTATGCTTGTTTGTTTAATGTGTTGTTTGCTTCTTTCCGGTTGTGCTTCGTCTCAATAGTTTCGGTTCCGTTGCGATTGTTAGGATGCGTTCGACTACGTTGGTTCATCTACTTCATGGTTTCGGTCTTCTTCCGAGCAGGATTTCACGCAAAATGACCATTACCTTGGATATCACTACTATTTCTGCTTTGCTAGTTGTCTCGATGCTATCGCTATGTCGCGCTACCTACCACTTGTTTGTCAACCCTCCCAAATTGCCATGATAACCTTTTCCACCATCCCAGCAAACCGTTATTTGGCTATGTTACCGCTTTGCTCAGCCCCTCTTATAGCGTTGCTAGTTGTAGGTTGTTCCATGTTGGGAAATGGATATCACAATATCTCTTATTTAATTAATGCATCTATATACTTGGTAAAGGGCGGAAGGTTCGGCCTTTTGCCTGGTGTTTTGTTCCACTCTTGCCGCCCTAGTTTCCGTCATACCGGTGTTATGTTCCTTGACGAGCGCTCCTAACACATGTGGGTGTATGGGAACCCCCTGACCAATCACTTAGGAAAGAACTCTACCAGCAAGGCCCAACATTGGTTTTTAAAATTTGCCAACATAATAATACTGATAATAATAATTTGACGCATAGGGAGTTAGCACTACCCGAGGAATCTTAATTCAACATAATACAGGTGGGCCAGTGTTGATGATCTTGGTCCAAAACGGGTAGCCTGCGGGGCCACCACAGGGAAACTCGAGGACAGGTTTTACTCGTAGCTTGTCCCATCCGGTCATGCCCTGAGAACGAGATACGCGGGTCCTATCGGGATTTGTCGGCACATCAGGCGGTCTTGCTGGTTTATTTTTTACCTTTAACGAGAGGCAGGTCCACGGAATTCCTTATTGTAAGCATCGTGTTCTTCATGGTGTGAGGATGTTTTATCGGATGCACGTGATAATTTATAATGGACCACTTGGAGCACCCCTGCAGGGTTAAATCTTCTCGGAAGTCGTGCCCGCGGTTATGTGGCGACTTGAAAATTTATAATATCTGGTTATAGAGAACTTGACACTAAACCCGAATTAAAATACACCAACCACGTGCGTAACCGTGATTGTCTTTTTTCGAGGAATTTTGGGAAGAGAACACGGTGGGGTTATGTTTGACTCGTAAGTAGTTCAGGATCACTTCTTGATCATTATTAGTTTGCGATCGTTATGCGTAGTTGCTCTTCTTACTCTTGTACTCGTAAGTTAGCCACCATGCAATGCTTAGTGCCTGCTACAACCTCATCACTTATCCATTCCATACCCATTAAGCATTGCTAGTCTTGATACCCATGGTAATGGGATTGCCGAGTTCTCGTGGCTCACAGATTGCTACAACCACAGATGCAGATACAGGTAATGCAATGTCGTGAGAGCGATGCTTGCTTGCTTTGGAGTTCTTCTGCTTCTTCTTCTTCGATCGAGGGATAGGTTACTGGTCGGCAGCCTGAGCTAGTAGGGTGGATGTCGTTTTTGTTTTTCGTTTAATTTCATCCATAGTCCGATATTGCTCTTCTGTATGATGTTTGATGTATTCATGTGACAATTGTATGCCTTTGCATGTATCCCCATTTGTGTTGTATATGGTACGATGTAATGATATCCACCTCGCAAAAGCGTCTTCAATATGCGGCTCTATCCTTGGTGGGACCTTCGAGTTCCTCTCGGATAGGATCACATATTGGGCGTGACACCTATGTTCCAGCTAACTAAGCGAATCCTCCTAGGCTCGGCTAGCTTCCTTACCCTTCGCACTCGTCGAGTCAAATGCGAAGACCCTTGCTCATTTTTCACTACATCCGGGCGCCGATGTAGCACGCCACTAAGGATGCGACGACCCGATCCTCGCTCACTTGCCACCGTATCCGGATCAAGATACGACGCACCACCAGGAAGGGTGGCGGCCCGGCCCTTGCCCATTTGACACCACACCCGGGTTCCGATGTGGCGCGTCGCTGAGAGGGTTACGCCCCAACGAAAATCTTTTGGGTTTCATCTCCATAAGAGTGGCTGAGTTTTTACATTGGCTCGTCAAGCCTACCACAACCCTCCTTTACCCAGGCTTGGGACCGGCTCCGTATACATAAAAGGGGAGCCTTGCCGCAGCGGTGAAGTTGTTGCCATGTGACAGTCACGGGTTCGAGTCCTCGAAACAGCCTCGTGCAGTAATTTGTATTGAAATCTCTAAAAGACTTAATTTACAAACGGAGGGAGTATTTGTTTAAATTGGGGCTATATAGATAATCAAATTACATACATGGCAACATGATGCTACTATAGACAGACCGAGGCCATACTAGGGAACATGCTAGGCAACAGATAGAAGCCCACGCAATCTTGGAGCAACATGATTCTCAATTTTTTGGGCGCCAGTTTTACATCATCTGTTACGGCAGAAAAAAAAAATTGGTGCCCAAAAACCTTGTCTCCTGCCCTAAAATCATTTCCACGTACCAACTTTTACATCATCTGTTGGAGATGCACTTTGGCGATATATGCTGCCATGGCAGCCATTTCGGTAGTGCACGTATAGGTGACTGATTCTCCAGGATCAGCTAACCCACTCCCTCACTTTCCCCTCTTTCTCTTGGCTAGTTAGGGATTCTGTTAGCTGATCTGTGAGCTGTTGTATAAATTACCCTGATGTAAAGGAATAAAAGTGCACCGCACACAAAACTCTCTATCAAATCTTACAGCTCTATATATAAGGCATGGCATATCATCACTTTCATGAAGCAATAAATAAACAAGATTTTCTGGTCTCTCCCTCTCACTTCTCCAGTAGGCTCCAGAGCCCCTCCACAACGGCAACAAAAAGCCCTACCAATGGATAGATGAAGGCGAGGGTATAGAGCCTTACTGTCAATATTCAGAGCCGTAACTAGGCCTGGCCATAACAACTGCACGATTCACATGGGAACTCACCTCACTTCCTCTTCATTTACAGGCTTTATCAAATGTAAAGGACAGAACCAAAATTGGAGGTAAGCATGTGCTTCTGTATGAATGGGTGCACACAAAGGATTTAGTTTTGTATCCTATGCAATCTGTACTACTTGTAAAATTGTAACTTGACAGTGTTCCTATATCATGTGGAACAATAAACATATGGGAGTGAATGTGGCACATATGCTTGTATTTTATGTACTTTGCATACACTATTCCAAGATAAATGATACCCGCACAAGAAATTCCATTCCAAAGCACGGACGGTTAAATTTCACATACTAAGGAGATTTATTTAACATCAAATGTGTACTCCCAGATCAACAAATCAAATCAAATAGATAAAGACAGCATTGTCATGTTGCTGGCAGCAGAGGGGATGGTGCTAAGCACATATATCAATGAATTATCACTACTAATTTTAACTTCAAGGTGGAGGTGGTTATTTCAAACTGTAGAAAAAATTGTGATATTCAATGCCAACATTTCGTACATGACATTCCACAAAACAGTGCACGAACATTTAAGAATAAACTTAACAGAGAACTTACGAAAAGCTTCCAATAAAGCTGTACAACAAGAAGCAGGTACTGGCGAAGATGGTAGCTCACGAAGAACATGCTGCCGAGATGTTTCCACGAGTGCAGTTAGTAGAAGAAAAAAATCCATGCTTTTGGGAGCATCATAATTATTCTAATAACTAGAATGACTAAATGAGTGAGATACCTTCACACAGTCACCAACAATATGTGCATCCTCGCCTGGTGCAAACTCGGTTCTTCCTGGTATGAAATAGAAACAGTCACAAAATTTGGATTGTACACTCTTGATTGGCAGAAGGAAACCAAGACAGAGTAGTTCAAAGTTAGATAAAGATATTGACATAAACCTTGTTCATATTCACATAGCCTCCTATCAACCTCCTCCACATCGGCAGCCTGGCGCAAAATTCCTTCCACCCTTATCCCTGTAACAACAGATTTATGTGGAATGACATGTTATAAAGATAACTTCATTAGCAACATCTAGAGTTTCCAGGTTCTAGATTTGGTTCTTATTAGTTAGCATAACTTGTGTGCCCACCATGTTTCTCAAGATAACGCAGAGCTTTTTCTAGAAAAGAAGGGCTGCCATCGATATCTTCGAGCGCAAGCAGAATTGGCCTGCCAACAACTAGTGACTTGACTGGCCTTTTCTCTCGCCCTGCAAACAATTGGGCACGGTATGATTTAACTGGAAAAAGGGTCTAAAGCTCTGGAGATATATGCAGCAGCACAATGGGACCAACAATTTGGAGCCGTTGTTTCATATGCATCACAAGTGTCATTGCGAAATATCCCATTGTGCCCCATCACAAGAGCTGCATTTGGAGCCTGTGCAAGAGCTTCTTCTAATGCTGCTTTCCACTCAAATAAATCTTCAGAAGTTTCTGCCTGTATGAAGCAAAAGCATAATTCAAAATATAGATGGAACATGATGATGCATTATTTTTATACTATTATCACTCATTTTTTTCTCAACAGCTAATAATTAAGTTGGTAGGTCGTACCTTAAGGGTGAAGGCACGACCATCACGACCATCTGGGAAAAGGACAGTCAACAATTTTTTGTCTTCTCTGACTACCACACTGCACAAGAAATATACTCTGATATAGTATTAATGCCCCACACAACATCCATAAAAGAAAAGGTGTTAATAGAATGAGATAAATACCTGCCAGAATTGTTTAAATCAATCCCACCCAGAGTAGCACTCACTTCACCACTTCTCTGGGGCAAGGTATTCTGCAACACCACAAAAGGAACCTGTCAAGTGAGAAGAAAAGGTGTGCGCACAACAATAACAAAGTGTGCGCACAGAAGGCCTAAATTCAACTGCTGAGATACAGAGAGCAGAATAGCCACCAAAAAGTTCAATGAAACTCCCATTTGGTATACCACTATGGAAAACAAATTGCTTGACACGGCTACGGACCATGCATTATCATTCACCAGTAATCGCATTTATTATCATGCAACTTATGTACAGAACCACTGAATCCAAAATAACATGAGAGAAATCTTATATTCAACCTAAGGATGTTGTCATATTGAGTAACCAATCTGACATCAGCACCTAGACATTGAATACTCATGCATGACAACAGTTTAGTATGCATGCAGAAGATGCAACGAATACTGGAACCAAATGGACCAATCAAATTAATTGTCCAAGGGAAGAAGGCAATGGAGAGGGAACATATCCAAGAGTCCAAGTAGGGCGCGTTTTAACCTACTGTCAACATGAAGAGTCATGTCATATCTATTACCAAGTAATTTTGTTGTATGTGAGCCCATGTTCCACTGTGGCCCGGGCCCATTCTCTGACCTAGAAGAGGAACCAGACGTTGTCTGTTCACAAGCGCTGCTTCACACCAGATCGAGCACCTGCCTGGGTGCGTCTCTCTCACATTCCACATGGTATCAGGGCGCGGGGCGTGAGACGACAGCCGGTGAGGCGGCGGGATCCGGCGAGGAGACAGTGAATCTGGACGAGCAGCCCGCGAGGAGGCGGAGCTGCGTGCGGGCTCGTGCCGCGACTGCGCGAAAAGGCAGTGCAGACAGCGGCTGGCATCGACAGCAGGGAAGGGGACGAGCTGGTCCATCGCGGGATTCTTCTGGTCATTCTGTTCTTCCTTCTTCTGCTCCAGGGGCTGGCTCTTGAGGTTGAAGAGGAAAGAGGTGGTAGAAGGGGACGAGCTGCTGGTGCTGCACTAGGGGAGGCTGCTGGTGTTGCGCAAGGGGAGGTGCGGCTCGGGTGTGGCTCAGCCACGTTCTGAGACAAAGACAACGCAGTGCTGAGCTGCGGCTGGCTGCTGAGCTCTGGGTGCTTGGCAGAGGAAGCTGCTGGGTGTAGTGGCGCTGTAGGCACCGGGCTGCTGCTGAGTGTTGTGCTGCTGCTATTGTTGGAAGTTTTTTTTTCTGCTCCTGATTGGAGAAGAAGAGGGGGAGGCAATCATGGGGGCTGAACTTACTGCTGCTATAGAGAAACTTGCGCAGCTCATGACTGCAAAAGCTGCCGAGGGGTTACCTCCTGCAAGTGGCGCCATTGTTGAGCCCCAAAGCCTGAGCTCATGCCCAATGATGTCAAGTTGAATAGTGTGGGCAGCTACCTGAGCTTGTCGAGGCAGGCCTTGTTGATCTTGAAGACAAATGGCCTGACAGGAAATGTTCTTGGAATAGTTGAAGAACCGGCTGACAAGGAGAGCTCAGAATGGAAGAAGTGGAGTGTCACTAACTCCCTGGTACTGGCATGGATGTTGAACTCCCTGATTCCAACCATTGCAGTGTGTGTTGAAATACTTCTGTTGTGTGGAGCATGCTGTCCACGAGGTATAGCGGTAAGGATGCCGGTAAGGGAAACCTCATGCTCATGTCTCAAATTGAAGACAAGATCTATGTTGTTCGTCAAGGTGACAGCAGTGTGCTGTGTATGTGAATGAGCTGCAACACCTTTGGGTAGATCTGGATCAGTGTGATCCCCTTAAGCTTCCACGTGCAAAGTCCATGGAGATTGCCAGGAAGTGGGTTGAGAGCGCAGGTGTGTGATGCCGTTTTTAAAAGGCATAGATCAAGCTTTTGAGAGTAGACATGCTGCGCTGCTACATCAGCCGACACTTGGGTCCCTTAATAGGCCATTGTTGCGATGTCCCAAGAAGAGGTACGGCTGCAGTCAAGAAGAGGAGATGGAAATGAATCTGCTTACAGAGTGGCTGACCAGCGAGGTTTTGGGGAGTGTGATAATTGTGGTCAAACAGGGCATATCAGCCTTTTTTGCACTGGACCAGAAGAGGCAGAGTACAATGGTGGCAGTAGCGGCCGAGGTGGTCGGAATGGGAGTCGTGGTCGCAATGGGAGTGGCGGTTCTTGGAATGCTCCTCACTGGAATGCTCCCAAAGCAAATGTAGCTGCTTCGGCTGAAGGGAAGCAGCCTGTAGGAGGACAGGAGACTGCTACCAGCTATGCCAACTTTGTCGATACAAATGAAGGTAACATTGAACACACATCAATAGCAGCCCATAAAATAAACTTTGAATGAGTGCTGGACCTGGAGCACCACAGTTGCTGGAGACTTTAATGGGTTGTAATCTTATGTTCCACACTCTCTCGCACATCAGAAAAACATTCACACAGCAGATGGCACAGCCCAGCCCATCACGGGTGTAGGGACAGTCAGTTGCACACCGAGCATTGAATTATCATCAATGTTGCATGTGCCAGCTTTTCCTGTGAACTTAGTGTCCTTGAGTGCTTTGGTTCACCACAGTGATTGCCAAGTAATTCTTGACAAAGTTGGGTTCTTGATCCAGGAGAGATCAACGGCCAGGTGTTTTGGAACTGGAACGAGGCATCGGGGGTTGTGTGGTACATGGACCGCAACATGACGGACCAGGAGGGAATGCACATGCTAGCTGCAGTTGTTGAGGATAAGGAGACTGGAGCCTTAATGCATCACTATAGGATGGGACATGTGTCTTTTGATAAAATGTCTCAATATTTCCTGATGTAATGAGTAGTGTGGACAAGAGCAAGCTGCACTGTTATGCGTGTGAGTTTGCTAAACATACCAGAACATCCGGCATCACCGCACCCGAGCCAAAACGTCGGATATCCGACCCGTACCGGACGTCCGGTCCCTCGCGAGACACCGGACGACCGGTAATCTTTGGACGTCTGGAACTGCCTGTGCGCAGCCACTCGGGTTTTGACCCATGTATCCCCCTCTCTCTCCCTATACTATATATACCCCTTCAGTTAGACGAATTAGGGTTAGCAAAGTATATTGAGATATTCTAGAGAGCTTTGCTCATCTACCCCTCCTCTTGGAGATCAAGACCTCTTAGGAGAAGATCCCCAGGTGGATATCAAGACCTCCTTTGTGGAGAAGACTATCAAGACCTCATCTCCTTTGGATTTGGGAAGAACCTTACCTTTGTGCTATTTTCCCTTGATTGTTCATGTTATGCTTGAGGATCTCATGTATGTTATTCTAGTGGATGTGTGATTTGGATTTTGCTTGAGTGATTCCTTTTGTTGTTCTTGTTGATTTCACCTTTTCCTCCTCCAAGTGTGAAAAGATCATCAAATTAGGGTTACACCCTACATCACCCAGGCCCATTCTTTGACGTACAAGAGGATCTGATCACGAGGCTGCTTCACACCAGATCGAGCAGCTGCGTGGGTACGTCTCTCTCATGTTCCACAAATTTAAGGGTTAAAGGCATTTTACTTCATGATGTGTTATAGTTGAGGAGTTAAGCTTTTGGAGGAAAATTTCAAACATATGGTCATCATGATAGTAATAATCGTATCTTGAGCCTTAAGACGTATAAATGTAAAGTATTGCATCTCACAAATGAAAAGGAAACTTATGAGAATAGAGGTTCTAACAGGATCACTCTTGAAGAAAACTAATGATGTTCGTGTGAGGATGAACCAGCGTTTTTTCCATGATTTCCATCCAAGTCCTGAAAAGCAAATATGTAAGTATTCTCTTTCCCGTTAGGAAAAAAGTCATGGTGCCCAAAAACTGTATCAGATAACCATAACCAGCCACGTGAAATTGAACCCAAATACCATAGTGTGTGATATCAGACCATGATTCAGATATGCAAAGGATTAATATGGTTCACTGATTTGGTGGCCAAATTTCTGTACACGAGACAAGCTAACAAACTTGACAGTGATGATGGAACTATGTACATGACCACATTATTTCTGTTCCTCGTATATGTTAGTGATAAGAAACATATCTTATCATCAAGAAAAACTTCTCTTTAGATAACTCTTAAATTTTTTAAGTTCGTGAATTTAAAGGTGATTTCCTCCTTCGAGAACTACCCAACATTCATGTGCGCCTACTTAGCTACAGAACCTGAGCAACCGATTAACAATAATGGAAGAGTCGTATTAAAAGTGCCAGTCCATATCTGCACAGGTCCCTCTGATAATCACAAGAAAAAGAAAGAAGTATGGATGCCAATGTTGCTTTAAAGGCTTAACACGACAATACTAGAACACATGGAAACATTTTTGCTTCTTAATTTTTCTTATCCATGTCGCTAAACTGGGCGGAACAGCTAGTTAGAGAGGGGAAGTCAAAGAGTGTACCTTTGGATGATATGAAGAGATGTCCACTCTTGAAAACCTGATTAGAATGATGTTATGACATCAGAAATGTAGATGGGCAGAGTATAGTAAAAGTGAACTAATAAACTGCGACATGGAGTTCTCAATCAAGCATTGGACAGCATATAGTAAAATATTACGGAGTATATGGTAAAAGTAAAGTAAGGAATTGCTATGTGGAGTTTTCAATGAAGCAATTCTATAGACCAACATTCAGAATTCATAGCATGACCAAAGAACAAAATTAAATGGAATAAAAACGTATATTTGATATATCATCGTAATTTTACAGTTAATTATTGTTATCCCACATCTAGCACTAGCAGAAGTATAGTGCTTCTTGCTGGATGGCACTAAACAGATGCAAAATTTACAAAGAAATATTTATCACATAGTTGTGAGTAAACCACCACTGTGAATACAGCATGCTTTTGTTACTAAGAGTTACATTGAGTAATACTGAATTCTGAACTTCCCGATAAAGATGGAATGAACCATCTGCTATCTAGACTGGCACTCATATTTTCTTCCATCATGCTTCAGTAAGAGTTTGGAGTAAGTGAAGCTTCTCAGTTTAAATGATACAAGGCTAATATGCATATATAGTATGCCGTAATGTAATAGGCGTCGGCAGTATCGCGCAAACGCCGTTTGGCACTTCCATGATATCCACATGCTTTGCAGCCACAAACTCATAAAACCATGCAGAATTCCCACATTTTGCACGCCTGGAAGTTGAAACACTAAACCTCCAACTCATGTAGTGCCTTGTTATAACCACTGTATTCCTTATTCCTTCCTTGACAACCCCTCTTAGTCATTTCT
>NC_057805.1:260098230-260103058 GCF_018294505.1 Triticum aestivum
CACACTGTCCCAATTCAACCATCGTCAATTGTACGGACATAGCATTTGCATCGAGGAACTAGCAAAAATCTCCTCAGGTAGTCCATGTCCTAACATGATCCGTGTTACACCCCAATGGCAAGCTCGCCCTCTGGATCCAAATCTAAGCTGCATTGCCAATTATACCCACTAATATCATCATTAGCCAGGAATTCAATGCTCTTGGACCAAAGAAGGCATAAAATCTCCCCGTCGCCTCCAACGCAATCCAACCAAGGCCAGGCCAAACCTATTAATAGCAGCGAAGCAAACACTCGTGCTAACAAAGAGCGCTCAGAGCAGCGTACGGTCCAAGAGCTTCCAGGAACACGGAACCGAAATGCTTGCCCATCAGCGTCGGATGCCAAACCCACACGAAATCCCAAACCCAGCCAATCCACTACCCCCGCCACGCAAGCAACCAATAGCCACGCGGCGGTAAGCACGGGACGACGCACCGTGTTGCCGCTTGAGGCCGGCACCGCCACCGCGCCGCCGCGCTGGACGTAGCGGTCGAACGCCCCACCTGGCGCCGGCGGGGACGACATCCCCTCGTCCTCCTCCTCGCCGATGCCTCAGATCGGCCGCATCCGAGCACCGGTCTCCTCGCCGCCCTACGCTACAGCAGCAGCAATAAGCGCGCCATTGGATCCGGGCGCCGATCTGCTGCGCGTCCCACAGACAGCAGAAACGTAGGGGTGGTGGTGGCGTTGGTTAGGGTTTGGGTTTTGGTGGTGGTCGCTCGCTCTCTTTGCTTCGCTTTTTGTTTATGGAGGGTTTGTGTGTGTGGACCTTTCCGTCTTCCTGCGACTGCCGGACTGGGCTGGCTGGGTGGCCGCTTTGGAGCTGCAGGGGCGGCAGACCTTGGCGGATGCTACGCCTAAGCCCGCTGATAAGAGCCAAACTTAAGCCGCCTCCTTAGCCACTCGATCGGGCCATCAGGAAGCGACATCAGCCGTGGGATCCATCGAGTCAGCCCACTCAGCTTTTCCCTTCGCGTTTTTTTTGGCGGCTGCAAACAGCGCGTACACTTCGCCTCGGAAAGAAAAAGCAGCAGCCCCAGTTCGCAGCGCCATGGCACCCCCTGTCAGCTCGAGCGCCCGACGGCGATGCTGCAAAACAGCAGGTGCCGCAAACGGAGTTGTTTCGTTGAAGTAGCTGGTCAGTTGCAGACCGACGGCGAGCCTCAGACGATCACCGCAGCGCGAAAAAAACTCGAGCCCTAGGTGACGCTCCATTGCGGTTCCGGTGAAGCTCCATTGCAGCCGCGACAGAGCTCCAACGACTCCGGCAGCGCTCCATTGCAGCTCCGGTGAAGCTCCATTGCAGCGTCGGCGAGCTCCAACGACCCCGGCGGTGCTCCATTGCAGCCCCGACACGCTCCATTGCAGCGACGGCAGAGCTCCAACGACCCCGGCGGTGCTCCATTGCAGCCCTCGGCACGCTCCATTGAAGCTCCGGCGAAGCTCCATTGCAACCTTCCCGGAGCTCCAACGGCCCCGCGGCGCTTCACTGCAGATCCGGCGGCACCCGACGATGCTTCATTGCAACCTCGTCGGAGCTCCAACGACACCCGTGGCGCTTCACTGTAGCTCCGGCGGCGCCCGGAAGCGCTCGGAGGCGTTTCATTGCAACCTCGCCGGAGCTCTATTGCAACTCTGACGAAGCTCCATTGCAGCCTGACGTAGCTCCAACGCAGTACGACGGTTCCCGGCGATGTTTCGTTGCAGCACCGACGGGTCCCCGGCGATGCTCCATTGGAGCACCACGCAGCCCCGGGTGGCAGCACGGGAGTTGCTGGAAAAAACCGGCGAGCCACCGCGTCGCTCGCTTGAAGCATGGACAGAGCGTCGTCGGCCCCCTATTGCGACACTGCCACGACCCCCGGGTCCGGCCGGCTGCACACTCATCTGCAGCATCGACACCCCGCTGCCCTACCTCACCGGCAGTTGCATCTCGCACAAGGGCGCGTCCGCTCTTGCAGCGGCCAGTGGCTGGCCTTGCAGCAGTTAGGACGACATGTTAGCGGTGTGCTTGGAGCAGGTGACGGCAAGCTCACCGCGGTGGCCGTGTGATGATGGAGCAGGTGACGGCAAGCTCACATGGGCGATGGTGGCTGTATGCTTGGGTTGAGAAAAAAGAGAGCCCGAGTGGATAAGATGGGATGGATGGTTCGTGATGTTTCCTGGAGGGAAAGGACAGAGACAGGCGTGTTGGCCACAGGGGCACGTGGCAGCTAGAGGAGGAGGTTTGCGCGAGGGAGAAATAAGTCGGATGAATTTAAACGTTTTCCATTTTTTTACGTACAAAAAAGGTACTAGTAGCCAGTACTAGACTACTAGTACATGGCATGGCAGTGTGTCTCCATTCTAAAAAATTATAAACAAGTCAGTAGCATACGACAGTGGACGTATGTGTAGCCCGAGGAAGAAAGAGCAGACAAAACGAGCAACGTGTTGGCTGGTTTCGCGGCGGCAGGTGCGCTCAGGAAAAAAGGGACGTTGCAGTGGGCTCCCGCCTGGACACGTGGTTGGCAGGGGAGGCGGCTGATGCCTACGCGTTATTAGCCGGTGGAAAGCGAGCGTTTTCTGCAGACCTTCATTACGCACGCTATTGCGCCTGGAAGTTTGGTTGCTGGTACCCTGGGTCACGCGCCTAGGTGAAAGTGTTTGCCTGGTATTGGCCTGGGATTTTGATTTTTCTAAAAAAGCTTGTCTATGTCACATCTAGATATAGGATATTATCTTACATTTAAGTATGATGTCAGGGCCACTTATTTTTTTTGTTGTTTCTCTTGTTTGTTTGATTTTAATTTGTCAAAGCCCGAAACTAAAACTAGCTCGCCCCGAGTCCTCCTGGTGTTCCGCTTAGAGAAAATCTGGTCGGTAGCTCGGCTAGAGAAAATCTAGTAGTTAGCTACCTACCCACACAAAAAAACTGATCGCTACTCGCTAGTGCTAACATCGATTTGTTAGCTTTGGCGTCTGATCGTTATACATTTACAAACACGTCTCTTGTTGCTAGCTTCTAGGCTACCAATGATTTCTTTTGCCTCTTGGTTTTTTGCGCTTTTCACTATTATATTTTATAATTAATTTTCAATAAGGAACAAAGTTTGATCAAAACATATTTCCAAGAACATGTTCCCAAATTTACATAAAAAATTCAAATTATAAAAAATGTTAATGAATACTTAAAATGTTCTAATGTACGGTGAACAAATTAATATTTAATGATCATTTTCTGAATACACACTAAATATTTTCCTATATACATTGAACATGTTTTTAATATATAGTGAACTTCTTTTTTATACATGATGAATTAAAAAGTAAAAAAAATATATACATTGAACTAAAAGCGAACAGGAAAAAACAAAATAATGAGAAAACCAAATAGAGAAAATAGATAAATAAGAAGAGAGCAAAAAATGAACACATTTTGAATTTTTTTATTTGGTAAACACGAACAATTTTAGAAAAAATGAACACATTTATTGAATTTGTGAATATATGAAAAGGAAAAAGAATTAGAAAAACAAAAAAATGAGATCAACTTCTGAAAATAGAAAAATTAAAAGGAGAGGAAAAGCAATGAATAAAAAAAAAGGAATTAACTTATGAAAACATGAAGAAAACAAAACAAAAAAACCGTATCCTAGCTACCTAGGTCAGCTCATCTACGGTTTGTTCGCTGTCGAGGATGGACTTGCAACTGGGACAAAAAAAATCGGACCCCCAGTGGCAAGTCGAGGATGGACTCGCAATTGAAAGTAAAGAAAGGTCGGGTCCTAGTTGCAAGTCGAGCTTAGATTTGCAACTGGGACAAAAAAGGTTGGACCCCAGTTGCGAGTCGAGGGTGAATATGCAACTATGAGAAGGAAAGGTCGAGCCTCAGCTGCCAGTCGATAGTCGACTTGCAGAGACAACAAATAGGTTGGGCTTCAGTTGCGAATTGAGGATGGACTAGCAATTGGGACTAAAAAAACTCGGCCCTCAGTTACGGGTCAAGGGTGGACTTGCAACTCGGACAAAAGATTGGGCCCTAGTTGCGAGTCGATGGTGCACTTGCAACTCGGGGAAAAAAGGTTGGGCCCCAGTTGCAACTCGAGGGTTGACTTGCAACTTGGACAAAGAAAGTCTGATCCCATTTGTGAGTCGAGAGTGGACTTGCAACTATGACAAAAAATGATGGGCCCCAATTACGAATCGAGGGTTAACTTCCAACTAGGACAAAAACAGGTTGGACTTCGGTTGCGTCTCAAGGGTGGACTTGCAATTAAAACAAAAATATGTCGAGGCTCAGTTGCGTGTAGAGACTGGAATTGATAACGGGAAAGAAAGGTCAGGCCCCGGTTGCGAATCGAGGGTGGACTTGCAACTCGGAAAAAAGGTCAGACCCTTAGTTGCGAGTTAAGGATGGACTTACATCTGGGACAAAAAAGTCAGATCCCGGTTACAAATAGAGGGTTGACTTGCAATTGGGACTAAGAAAAACTAGGGCCCAATTGCGAGTCGAGGGTGGACATGCAACTCGGACAAAAAAGGTTGTGCCCTAGTTGCGACTCGAGGATGGACTTGCAACTTGGACAAAATAAAAGCCTGGCCCCATTTGTGAGTCAAGAGTGGCCTTGAAACTAGGACAAAAAAGGTTGGGCTCCAGTTACGACTCGAGGGTGGACTTCCAACTAGAACAAAAAAGGTCGAACCCCCAGTTGCAGTCGAGGGTGGACTTGCAATGAGGAAAAAATGCCGGGGTCCAGTTGCGAGTCGAGAGTGTAACTGCAACTGGTAAAAAAGTCCGGGCCCTG